>NW_005871226.1:2607067-2614691 GCF_000147115.1 Myotis lucifugus | reverse complement strand
CCTGCAGCCGCCAAGGGCGGAAGGGCGCCTTCGCGACACTTTTGCGACACCGTCGCCGCTGAGCTTCCCTGCGCCCCCGGCGGCAGCGGGAGGCGCGTGCCGCTGAGCTCGTGCGCCTTCGGGTGGCGCGCCGTGCGCCGTGCGTGTCCCTGGGCTCCCGGCGGGACCGAAGGCCGTGGGGAGGGAATAGGGGGAACACGTCGGGCGGGGTGACCGCGTGGTCCACGTGGCGGGAGAGGACGCAGCCTTCTCAGGCCGCAGCCTGAGATTCTCCCAAACCCGTGGCCTGCAGAGGGATCCCCTGCAGGTGTGCGCGGCGTTCTCGGCTCTTTTAGATTTAAAGATGGATAAAGTGGTCCAGAAGAAGTAATCCGTGCTAACTTACAGCTCTTCTTCCTCTTTTGAGCGTTGCATATGCCAAAAATGCAGGTTTTCGAAAATGTCAATTATAATTACTGTTTACCTGAAAAGGGTGTTCATTATAACCAAGATGTGTGTGTATGTGTACACATATGTGTGTGTGTGTAGAAAGTGCATTATCCCATTTGATGCTCCCAAAAACTCTAAGGTAGGGTTCATTATTAACTTTACATTTATTAACGTAAGAAACATTTAAACCTGGAAAGAATTTTTGTTAATTTACTCGAGCCCAAACTGTTGACAACTACAGGGAAGCAGAATCTCAACGGATTGAGATAATGCTATGGAAAATGGCAGTTTTGCATCTTGTTTTATAAATTACAATCAAAAGAGACGACATAAGTGGGTTACATGAAATCCGTTGGTGATAGATTAGGGAGGCAGGAGAAAGCAAAGTGTGTGGGGAAATTGGATAAAAAGTTAAATGATAGATCCATACTTCTTTTACTGGTACTGAGGTGGGTGCAGTATAGTAACTATACTCTAGTTAACAGTCAACAACTAACTCATTAACAAGGAGGGGATTTGTGGTCTACGCAGAGTGGTGCCTGTGCTTTGAGGGGTCCGGAAAAAGGAAAATTATTTTGACATTCCAAAGATATGTTATCATAGAAGCAAAAAGACAATAGGCTCAGTTAAAGTAAAGATTGACCTTTGTCAGAAGATAATGGCCTAGAATATGACTACCCACCATAAACTGCTTTTTAATTTTAAGTTTCAATTTCAGCCCTAGCCAGTTTGGCTCAGTGGATAGAGGGTCGGCCTGTGGACCAAAGGGTCCCGGGTTCAATTCCCAACAAGGGCACGTACCTCAGCTGCAGGCTCCTCCCCAGCCCAGGCCCTGCTCAGGGCCTGTGCAGGAGTCAACCTATCAATGTATTTCTCTCACATTGCTATTTCCCTCTGTCTTTCCCTCCCTCTAAAAAAAATAATCAATGGAAAAATATCCTCAGGTGAGGATAAAAAAAAAAATGTTTTCATTGCAGACCATGCAGGTCTTCCCTGAGCTAATCATGTGGCCCCTTTTCATCCACACATTTTTACAGCTAAGGAAACCTAGACTTAGCTTGCTTAGGACACTTATTACAGAAATATCCAAATTAATAATCAGTTAATTAACTGATTCATATTATACATTAATGATTAATATAGTATTTATGTCATACATTATACTTATTGATGTTAATATTCAATAATATTGCAATGTTGCAGAATTGTTTTCATATTCAGTTCTGAGTGAAATGGAATGTTTTTTTGCTGCTGATGGGGAGCTGTTTGCCTCGCCCAAATGTGCCTCTCTGGGCTATAATTCTAGGCTGGGTCCTTTTAAGAAACAGCAGACATGGGAGAAGCTCTGAAGACCAAATAGAAGTTACTCTTTCTGAAAGGATATTTGCTTTTATAAGGGAAATCCCCATTTTTAAGCATGTTTCCCTCACTATGCCATGACTGCCTTCATTATCAGTAGAGAAGGCATGGACTTAATTGTATATAACCATCTTACTCTTGCTTACAGTGCGTTTCCTGGTAAACTCTCATAACTGACTCTACCTCCAACATCTTTTTTTGTCTTTAGAAAAAAGTGGTATTTAAGGTGATGGCTTCTCCCATTTGGGCAAATTACTTGGTGTTCTTGGGTCCTTCCCATATATACATGAGGTACTAGGATATATCTTATCAAATTACATTTTGCTTTTCTCCTTGTCAATCTAAGAAACATCTAAATCTGTAGAGAACTTTTAGGAGTTTGAGCCAAACTGATGGCAATTGCTGGGAAATAAAGTCTCAATGGATTGAGACAACGAAATTGCACATAAACTCCATTTCTTTAACATGACCCTTTCTCCTTCCTGTCTATCCACTTTCCTTTATCATTAAGCCCTTAGTGCCGGAAGCCGGTCCACCCTTGCTGCTTGACACAGTCGCTGCAGGGAAGAAACATCTGCACAGCTTATGTTTCGAGGGACCTGGCGTATATGGCATATGTTTGCTCCCCCTCTTAGTGCTATGTGTTTTAGCCAGGACCACCTCCCCGAGAAAGGTTGTTTCCCCAGGTAGGGATTTTTCCCTGGAGTTAGGAATTAACAGGACTAAGGAAGGGAATGAATCGGTAAGACCCCCTAGTGTTACAGAAATACCATGTACTACTTATGAAGTACTTGGACTAAGACTGTTGGCAATAAATTTGGGACTTGTTGGGCCCACATCCCCAGGGTCTGCCCACCAGGGAAAGCACCAAAGCCTATACCCCTGGAGACCCACTGACACAGGGCAGTCCCAGGGAAGGCAAGCAGCAAGGCTGGGAGGACATAACCTTTACTGTGTAGGATAATCTCCTTCAGTCACTTCCTTGTAGCTTATCAGTAGAGCAGCGACCTTGGAATAGCCCTTATAATGGAACACAGAGATTAACCTAGACAAGATTAAAATCAATAGAACTAGATACAGGATTTTTGGCAAAGATAAGAAACTATGGAAATGAAACAAGGAACTGTAGAAGGTTACCCAAAACATACCATGATGTGATTATAGAGGCATGCTTATAGGATCAAATGGTGTAAATACAGATGTAACAGGACAATAAAGGGAGAACCCAACTATGCTAATCAACTGATTGCTGTCTCCGTGTCCTTCCTTCTTCACCGACTCCGTCCACACCTTTGGGAACCCCTGGACCTGCTGGGGATGGACCCCAACACCTTAGGACAGCGGTTCTCAACCTGTGGGTCTCGACCCCTTTGGCAGTCGAATGACCCTTTCACAGGGGTCGCCTAAGACCATCAGAAAACACATATATAATTACATATTGTTTTTGTGATTAATCACTATGCTTTAATTATGTTCAATTTGTAACAATGAAATTGGGGGTCACCACAACATGAGGAACTGTATTAAAGGGTTGCGGCATTAGGAAGGTTGAGAACCACTGGTCTAAGGAATAAGAAAGGCTCAGGTCTATTGGCCACAGAAACAGTTTTGATCAAACGAAAGGTAACAACACCTCAGTTGTGTTACCACACACTCATAGAACTAGACAGAATGACATCGTGGTTAACATCAGGACCTGATACAATGATCAGCTACTCCCTACCCTGGTCCCAGCCAAGCAGTAAAGCCCACAACCCCAGTTCCCTTAATCACCATGATTAATTTTTCCTGTATATAATCTGTTCCTGCGTGGGCCATTGGGGAACGAGGTTTTGGAGTGCTTGCTTACCTGTGACTCTGAGTTTGGCACCATTCCCTTAAAATCTTTACTTTCTTTGCTGCCAACTCGAGTTCACATCTTATTGGGCTTTGATGTGTGCAGGGAAATGGACCTCTTTAGTCTGGTAACAAAAATGTTCTGGAGAATGACAGTTTTGCAGCTTATTTTATACCAGTGATGGCGAACCTTTTGAGCTCGGTGTGTCAGTATTTTGAAAAACCCTAACTTAACTCTGGTGCCGTGTCACATATAGAAATTTTTTGATATTTACAACCATAGTAAAACAAAGACATATTTTTGATATTTATTTTATATATTTAAATGCCACTTAACAAAGAAAAATCAACCAAAAAAATGAGTTCGCATGTCACCTCTGACACACGTGTCATAGGTTCGCCATCACTGTTTTATACATTAGGATAAAAGGAGGAGAAGTAAAGAGGGTTACATGAAATTGGTGGTAGATTAAGAGGGTGGGAGAAAGCAAAGCAAGGAAATCTCTGATTGGATAAAAAGCAAAATGGAGAAACACTTCTTTTTCATTGGTGGGTACAGGACAGTTAATACCATTTGTAGCACAGAGATGACTGCAGGAAACAAGATAACAATGAGGGTTTCTGTGGCTTCATTCTCTAGAGTTGGCAGTTGGGCCTTGAAGGGTCTGGAAAAGAAAATTACTCTGACATTTCAAAGTAATCTTAGATGCAAAAATTCTCTTAGATACAAAGAAGATAATAGACAGGCTCACTTAAGGTAAAGATTGACCTTTGTCAAGGAAGATACAGGCCTAGGACATGATTACCTGCCATGACCAGCTTTTAGTTATATTCCAATCATCCTATCGTGATTCCTTTCGGTCTCTGAGTTTGTAAGGCCACCATGCAGTCCTCCCCTGAGCTTATCAGGTTTAGTATGTGGCCCCTTTCCCCACATTCTGCTAATCTGTTTTCACGTCAATTTGATTCTTAGATCAGGCAGAACAACCTAGAAGGGTGGAAGGAAAATTATTTTTCCTCCCCCACAGTTTTGGAGAGCCAGCCAGAACTCACTGGCTGGAACACTGCTAGCTCCTAGCTAGGACTGCTACACCTGCGAGATCTGTGACAAAAAGCCAGCAAGAGGTAAGCTTCATACCCTGACTGTGGGGCGCGGTCACGGTGTTTTGGCCAGGTTCAAGCCTCGGACTAATGAAAGGACAGGGTCCTCTCATTGCCACGTGCAAGTCCCAGCTGGAGGGCAGGGCCCTCCCAACACAATTATAGCCAACGGCTGTGGTTGTAAGCTTGAACCTATGGTCCAAACACAGAGCCCCACGTGCCTTGTGCTAGAGTTCAGGTGCATGTAGTTGAGTGAGGTTGAAACTCACGAGAATGCTGTAAACAACGTGGTCACGCCCCTACTTTGCCTCGTGGCATCTGCTATAAAATAAAGACACGGCTTGTGGGCGCTGGCGTTGTCTCCTCATCAGGGAGGCAGCGTCCCACCGAGACCCAGCTTTCATTCTCTTGTCTGTCTTTTCTCAATCCTTTCACTCCCCCACTCAGGATCACCTTTGGCCGTAACGCCTGACAGTCTCTCTGATCTCTGTCTGCAAAGTTCAGTGGAAGTAGAAGTGGTGAGCAGGAGAAAATATTTGTGAAGATAGCTTCTTGAGCCTATGAATTTTTGTGTTTTTTTCCATTGTTTTGTCTATGTCTCTTGTATTGCTTGTTATATGGACAAAAAAGAGGGTATGTACAAGTTCAGTAACTGAAAGTAACATCACAGGGTGAGCTGATACATTTGCTGGTGGTGGGGAAAATAGCACCAGAATGTTACCTGCGATTAGACCTTGGTTCAGCAACTTCAGTACTTGATTTCTGGCTAAGAATTCAGAGCCAAGACTCAAACTATAAGAGAAAGTGTATTTAGAAAGTCACAGGTGGAAGAAGTGAGCTATAGAAGGAATGGGCTCAGGAAGTAAGTTACAGAGGCAAAAGAAAGGCCCTTGGAGCTCAGGAGAGAGAAGGGTAAAGATAAAGTGCCTTGGGGGACAGGAAAGGCGGCAAGTGATTAAAACCTGTTCTACCTGCTATGGCAACAGCTGCAAATAAAGCAAAGTCTTTGTCTTTAGGAAGTTAGACAAGAGATGATGGGTTGGGCCAGAATAGTGGAATTGGAAATAATTAAGAGTAATTAGATTCCAGATAGTTTGAAGATAGTGCTGAAAGATTTGTTTTGATGGATACAGGGATAAGAGAAAGAAGAGACAGAGATAACCCCAACCTTTTTGGCATGAGAAACCAGCATGATAGAGTTAAAATTTCAGAACATCATGGGAGAAAGGGAGGTGCCAATAGAAAAAAAAAAGGTTATGCACCAAGAATAAACATGAAACTGGCTTTGGATATCTAAACAGCAACACTGGAAAACTAAACACAACTGAGCAATATTTAAAATTCTGAGTGAAAATGATTTCCAAACTAAAATTTTGTGCCCAAACTATCAATCCAGGGGTGAGGGTAGAATTTGCTTTATGAGCTCTTTCTCAGGAAGCTACTTAGAAGATAGCTTCCCACCCTAGTCAGGTAGCTCAGTTGGTTAGAACACAGTCCTGATTGCGGATTGGATTATCTGGTCAGGGCACATACAAAGAAACAACCAATGAATGCATAAATAAGTAGAACAACAAATTGATGCTTCTGTTTCTCTTTCCTTCTCTCTCTCTTTAAGAAACTAAAATAAAAGAGAAAAAAAGATGGGTTCTACCAAAAAGAGGGAGTAAAACAAGAAAGAAGACACAGGGGCCAGGAAATGGGAGAGGAAATGAGAAGTCCCAAGATGACAGCTGTGTCATTCTGACTGGAAAAGGCCAAAGAATTCCAGGAGAGAGGTTTCCAAGAAGTTAAAATAGACCACAATACTCGATTTGTTGTATGTTCTAAGAAGAGACTTAGACTTCCAGTGGAGCCTTATGTCAAATTAGTGGGAGGTTCACAGAAAATTAAGTAATTAAAAAACAAATCATTAATTCTAGAGAAAACAAAAAGTACAAGGAAATGAATATTTGTCATAAGGCAAAGGCTGAATATAGATTTAACTAAAAATTGTGATGCCCTACAAAATTGGAAATTGGCAAGTATATAATATGTACAAAAAAGGATTTAACAACATTCTGTAGTCGAAAGTTAATAATTTTTAAAACTGAAAACTTTAAGAATTAGCAATACTAGCATGTCTTTAGAAAAATGGAGTTAAATAGGATCACAGTTGAAATTCAGCAGAAAACTAGGGAATATAGAAGTATAGGTTTTGAGAACCAAGATGGCGGCCTAGGGAGCGGACCTGTGTGTGCTGCTCTCTCACAGCATCACTGAAACTATCAACTATGAAGTAAACAACCGCCACTCAGAACCATGGGGAAGTTGGCCCAGTGGGAGATCTACAACTGGAGGAAAAGAAAGAAGCGCAGTGAGACTGAGTGGGAGCTACGGAGGCACCAAAACCAGAGGTACGCAGTCACACGCCACGCGGGCTGCAAATGGATTCTCGGTTTTTTACGAACCCTCGAATCCTCTGGGCTTGCTCGGGGCGGGTCTCTGAGGCCCCAGATCCCACAGGGAGAGGCGGCCACGGCCTTGCAGTGGTCGGAGAGCGAGGGAAGCTCTGACACGCGGCTGCTCGCCGGCACTGAGGGACAAGAAGTCCTGGTGTCCCGGGGAGGCGAGGGGCGCGGAGACGCCGCCATCGCTATTTCCTCCACGCTGGCGACTCCCTGTGACCCCGCCCTACCCTCAGGGCTGTGCCAGAGGCACAAGAGGGAATGACTGTGCTTTTACAAACTCTCAAATCCACTGAGCTGGTCCGGGCGGGTCTCTGAGGCCCCAGGCCCCAAGGCGAGAGACGGCACGGCCTTCCAGCGGGTCAGAAAGCGAGGGAGGCTCTGGCGCTCGGCTGCTCGCCGGCACTGGGGGACGCAAAGTCCTGGAGTCCTGGATAGGCAAGGGGCCGCTGAGT
>NW_005871226.1:2434612-2602500 GCF_000147115.1 Myotis lucifugus | reverse complement strand
GCCTCTCTGTCCCAGCAACCGCTGCAAACCTCGGAGGGACCGAAGCCAGGCAGTCCTGCTTCTCCGGTTTGAGTCTGGGTCCCTAGAGACTCGCCCGGATCTGGAGCTCAGAGTCTGAGGCTCCCTCCAGATTGAAACAGTCAACCGCGCCCTCAGCCACCAGCCCACGCTGCGCGCACTCCGCACCTTAGTATTTTACTTCAGCACTGCGCCTCCTCTGATTCTCGGTTCCTCCTAATTGTAGAACTTCCACTCAGCCAGCCTTCCTGTGGTTCTGGATGATGTCCGTTCTGTCTTTTAGTTGTATTTTTGAAGTGGTTGTTCGAGGCAGCAAACTCCCGAGTTAACTTATGCCGCCATCTTGGTTTTTCCTATACCAGTTGATTTTAATCCTGTCAATTTCTATTCCAAAGGTTAGGGCGTTTCTTATCTCCATTCCAGGGAGTAAAGATTATGTAGCTTAATGGTGATTGTTCATAGTTAAAGTGATAAACTACCGCCTGGCATTTAGTTAAGGGGTTTTATTCCCTCCCTAACTTCAGGGAAAAATCCCTACCTGGGGAAACAACCTTTCTCGGAGAGGTGACCTTGGTTAAAACACATAGCGCCAAGAAGGTGAGCAAACATATTAAGAACAGTATGCCATATACTCCAGGTCCCTTGAAACATATGCTGTGCAGATGTTTCTTCTCTGCAGTGACTGTGTCAAGCAGCAAGGATGGACCGGCTTCCGGCAATCACCCACCTGCCGTGGAGGCAAGAGAAGCTCATGCCACCTCCACTGTGCTCGCCAGTCGTGAGCCTGGCTTCTGACTGAGCAGGGATGGGGGTGGGGAGAGTGTGGCTCAACCAGAAGCCCGGTTCACTGCTTCTTAGCGCTGGCCCCGGCCCCAGCCCCTGCCCACTGGTGGTGGTGGGGCGATCTGGGGCCAGACCGGCTGGGGGAGGTTGAGACACTGTGGTGGCACCCTGTCCAGCCTCTTCGGAGACTCTGGGACTGCAGTGCCACAGCCTCTCCTACCGCCTTTGTGGGAGGAGGGGCTGTGGCACTGGACCAGGACTGCCATGGCTGGCCTGGCAGAGCAGGCTCGCTGGCCCCTCCTCCCCCTGCCCACTGGTCGTTCTGGAAGGTCGTCCAGCTGTCTGGTCTAATTAGCATATTACTTTTTTATCATTATAGATTATAGATAGGAACATGTTTATATCTTTAGTAATAAAAATAATACATCTTAAAAATTTATCAGTAACTAAAATGTTAAGCTAAATAAATTGAAACTTAGTTTCAGTTTATTTCTGAAAGATGTAAATTCATTTTTTGTGTCAGAACTATTTAAACATTAAAAAGTAACTGTGGGGAGGTGGAGAGCGGCTGTTGGCAGTCCTGAGGTAGTGCGTTATGGCTGACATGCCAAATCTGGTAGAAAGATGGGAGAGGGCGGTGGGCCACCTGAAGGCAGTATCCCATGCCTGACATGCACTGTGGGTATGGAGACAGTGCTCCAAAAGCAGGTGATTGATGACAGAGCCGAAACCGATGGCTACATAGACAAGTGTGTCAACACGACTTTGCAAATCAAGGGCAAAATTAACTCCGTTACAGTAGCTAACTATAAGAAACTCAGTCTGGTATTTGATGATGTGCTGGGCACTGTGGAGATAATAGTAGAGATGTCAAAGTCCAGGTAATGGGTAAAGTGCCAACCATTTCCATCAACAAAACAGATGGCTGCCACATTTACTTGAGTAGGAATTCCCTGGATTGTGAGATAGTGCCAAATCTTCTGAGATGCATGTCCTCATTCCTTCAGAAGACAGGCACTTTAATGAGTTCCTTGGCCATCTAGCATTCCAAGCAAAATTGTTTCCTCTAAGTATTCCCTTGATTCTGCATTCCATCCTGGCTCCGCCTGAACCTGAGATAGTAGGTTCGCCTGTACCAGCTGCTGTGGCAGTGCCTGCACTCAGGCCGATTTAAGGAGTCTTGGACCCTTTCTCTGGGATCCCTGCCCAGCACCTTCCTACAGAGATGACTTAAAAAGAAAACCACCACACCATTCTAAGAGATTGCATTCCTTCTTCCTTCCATGCCAGGTGCCTGTCCTCCATCTTCACTAATGCTCAACAGCTTCTGGCTTCTGTCCAGGCACCTGAACAAAGGACTAAAATCTCTACTGCAGCCTGGTTTTCAGTCTAATGTAAGGATCTTGAACAGCATTGCTAATGTAAATTTCAGTTTTCCCCGCTAGGACAAACACATATCAAAATATATGCAACTTTTTCTTGGTGAGAAGAGAGATTGTCCTATGACTTCTACCCATTTCCTGAGGCCTGTAGAAATAAACCTTTACTTACTTAAAGTTACACAAAAAGTAGAATAAAAATACCAAACTTGGAAAAAAAGTTTCACTTAACAGTGCACACGGTGTGCTCAGGTGGGAGGAGGTGGCGGGATTTAAAAAAGTAACTCTGTGAATGTTTCCCCAAGTGGACATTTGGTATGCAATGCCCTGGTGCTGTTCAGTGGTTAGATCATTGGTCCTAGCACTGAAGGGTTTCGGGTTCGATGCACATGCCTGGGTTGCAGATTCAATCCCTGGCCCATTTAGGAGGCATCCAATAGATGTGTCTTACATCAATGTTTCTCTCTCTCTCCCTCCTTCCCTTCTTTCCACTTGAATCCATGGGAAAAATACCCTCGGGTGAGGAGTAACAACAACAAAAATACACACAAAAAGCTACGAAATAAAGGACTAAAAGAAGCCAATGTCACCCCAGTAAATTTAATTTAAAAAAAGACTCAAAGACAGGTAAAAGTCAAAACTATAATTTATAATTACATATTCAGATTAAAAAAAATTTTTTTAACCTACAGAAGAAATTGTGAAAATTAACAAATGACTATCACTGTTTAAATTAGTTCAACACTCTTTTCTCATATTACTTTTGGGATGTCATTTTTCAGAATAGTTATTTTTTTCTGCATATTCTTCATTCTTGAGATGGCTTTAAATGCTAATTAACCCAGGAGGGCCTAGCTTGATAGTCCTTTTACACAGTTTGAAGTTGGTAAACCTTGGGGCCTTTTTTCAAGAGATAACCTTGCTCATTTAGTGATCCAATAAAATTTTCAAAATCAGCAACCTGGAAGAAAACATCAAGGGTTAGCCCAAACAAAACAAAAAGAGACCACTAAGTAATATTTTTAAAAATCTCTCAAAAACAAATGTACAATTGTCAAGTTTCTTGGGAAAATAAAATTATTTGTACTTACAGAGAAAACTGTCTACATATGAACTTTGGATGCTATAATGCAGGGAATCTTTTATATTTGTTTTAGCTTTGCATCTAAAACATTTTGACTTTTTGAAATTAAGTGGGCAGTCTTCCATATAAATTGTGTTACATGGAAGAAAAGGGGAAGGAGATTAAGAAACACAAACTTCCAGTCATAAAATAAGTCATAGGGGTGTAATGTATAGCACAGGGAATAGAGTCAATAAGATAATAACTCTGTATGGTGACAGATGGTTACTAGATTTATTGTGCTGATCACTTTGTAAGGTATATAAATGCTGAATGACTATAATATGATATGCCATCTGTAATTAAAAATAAATTTAAAACATAAACAGCCCTAGCCAGTGTTGCTAAGTGGGTAGAAAGTAGGCCAGCCCTGGTTGGATGGGAGGCAACCAATTGATGTGTCTCTCTCACATCAATGTTTCTCTCTCTCCCCCTCTCCTTCCTCCCCTCCACTCTAAGAAAAATCAATGGAAAAAAATATCCTCAGGTGAAAATTAACAAAAATAAATAAAATAATAAACAAAAATATCTTATTACATCCTTTTTCACTAAACTTTTCTATTGGTAGAACAGGTGGAACCATGTCCATTTAACAAATGAAGAAACTGAGGTTCAAGGATATTAAGATGACTTGTCCACAAGGGATTGTTTGAAAAACATGTTTCCCCGTAACTATCATGATATTGAGAAACCTTTGAAAAGAGGAAGGTAAAGATAAAAACTTTCTTTAAAGCTATATACAGCGTTTCATAACTTAAGAAAACAAGCTTGTTTTTGTTTTCCAAAATACCTATTCCATTCTTTTTTAATCCTTGTCCATTTTTTTCCATTGATTTTTAGAGAGAATGAAAGGGAGGAGAGGTGAAGGGGGAGAGAGAGAGAGAGAAAAAGAGAAAGAAAGAGAGAGAGAGAGGAGAGAGAGAGAAACACAGATCATAGATGTGAGAGACACATCAACTGGTTGAATTGAACCTGCAACCAAGGTACGTGCCCTTGACCAGGAATTGAGCCTGCGACCCTTCAGTCTGAGGGCTGATGCTCTAACCACTGAGCACTGGTCAGGGTGCCTAGTCCATTCTTTTAACCCAAATATTTTGATATTTAAAAGTTCTGCCGAAACCGGTTTGGCTCAGTGGATAGAGCATCGGCTTTCGGACTGAAAGGTCCCAGGTTCGATTCCGGTCAAGGGCATGTACCTGGGTTGCGGGTACATCCCCAGTAGGAGATGTGCAGGAGGCAGCTGATCGATGTTTCTCTCTCATCGATGTTTCTAACTCTCTATCTCTCTCCCTTCCTCTCTGTAAAAAATCAATAAAATATATATTAAAAAAAAAAGTTCTGTTATACATTAATAAAGACCTGCTGACATTATTATAAAAAAGACTTATTAAATATTTGGTTTATCATACCTGAATGTTTAGTTCTCTGGCAATCTGCCGAAGTTGATGAAATTGAAATAAATTATTGTAAGTTCTTTCAGCAATGTTGTTGAGAGCAGAAATAAATCTTTTTGCTGTTGACCTATTGCTCATTCCAGAACCGTGCTGGGATCGCTCAAAATCTAGGTTCCCAAATTCATCAGAGTAAGTTCCCAGCATGCTTAATGGGAGAGGAAGAAAAACAAAGTTACCCAAGGTGGCATGGCTACAGAAATTTTCATCCCAGGCCTCCAGATTATAAGAAGAAAAATGTGGAATTATCATAAGGCCTCATGTAGCAGAGATTTAAACATGTATTTATTGAGTGGCCACTATGAAATTCACTATGGTATTGGCTGGGGCTAAAAATATTTTGGACAGTTACCACTTTTAAGAACTTTTTGCCTATAGGGCAAGAAACACACTACAGGTTAAGGCTTAGACCTTCAGGAGGTGGCATGGGTGCCCTTCTACTCATACAGCATGCTTCTAGTGGCAGCAGAGGAACAGAGTGGCCTCCACGGACAGGCCAATACCAGCTGAGGAATGAAGAGACAGCCAGGTAAACTCTCTCCCTACGAGGAAAGGAAGAAAAGGATGTGCAGCCTAGAGCTAACAGAACATTTAGATGGAAGGCATGAAAGACTCTATGTGAGATCTGCCCGTTTCTGAAGCCTTTAGTGTGTGATGTAGGTCAGAGAAAGGGAGATCCGCTCAGTCTCCTCTTAATATCGTCAAAGCTAGTGCTAATGGTCATAAGTACAGTGTTAGTTACCAGTGTCCACTAATGTGCCAGAACCACATTTGTCACTTTATATAGCCTCACTGCATGCTACCTCAGCACCACTGTTCGTGGTGTGTTTACACAAAAGGGGACTGAGAAGCAGAGCTTAACTGTGTAGCTCCAGGTCAGACTCTAAAGCTCATGCTCTTCCAGCAATGCTGTACCACTTTCACTCAGAGCCAGGGGGACAGCGAGGCAATGTCACTTGGTTCTGACGCCAAACAAGCCCCAGAACAGGGGCTCTTGGGGAGGAGGGGGGGAATAATCCATTTACTTTCAAATAGAAATTACTTAACACAATAATTTCATCTTTAATATATTTTTAGCCTTGGAAAAATAGATTTTTTAAAAATATATATTTTATTGATTTTTTACAGACAGGAAGGGAGAGGGATAGAGAGTTAGAAACATCAATGAGAGAGAAACATCAATTCAGCTGCCTCTTGCACACCCACTACTGGGGATGTGCCCGCAACCAAGGTACATGCCCTTGATTGGAATCGAACCTGGGACCCTTCAGTCCGCAGGCCGACGCTCTATCCACTGAGCCAAACCGGTTAGGGTGGAAAAGTAGATTCTTAACAGATTTATATATTAATTGCTATGAGAGCATATTAAAAAGAATAATTTCTAAATTATTATACACTCACAGAAGGGGATACTATGCAGTTGCAAAAAAATAAAAGGAAGTTCTTTAGGCACTAATATGGAATGAACTCCAAGATGCACTGTAAATGAAAAAAGCAAGGTATAAATGTGTGTGGCATGCTACCATTTCTCCATGAAGAGGGAAAAAGAATACACAGATACAGAGTTCTGATAGGTATTTTGTATCTGAAAGTCACAACACAAAAGATATGTCGCCGCCACTGGGGCAAGAGAAGGAAGAACTAGGTAACTAGTAAACAGAGTAGGAGCAAACTTTTTCCACTGTATGCTTTTTGAACTTTGGAATTTTGAAGCATATGAATGTGTGAACCTATTAAAAATTTACCTGAAAAAAAGAAAAAAAAAACCCTAAAATAAGCTTTTGCTTTTATTGAGTAAAAATCTACATATATAAAAGGCAAATATGCAAAGTGTCCCCTCGGGAGTTTGGGATATTGGCAGTTTGCTCGCTCGCTATGATGTGTACTAACCATCAGGGGGCAGCATGGAATGAAGGCCCTGGCCTGCAGCCGGAAGGCACCAATCAGCCCTGATCACCAGCCAGGCCTAGGGACCCTACCCGTGCACTAATTTTGTGCACTGGGCCTCTAGTAATCTATGTCTGCCCAGCTGACATGGCTGTGGTTGAGCGTCAACCTATGAACCAGGAGGTCACAGTTCGATTCCCGGTCAGGGTACATGCCCAGCTGTAGGCTCAATCCCCAGTTTGAGACTTGCAGGAGGCAGCTGATCAATGATTCTCATCATTGATGTTTCTATCTCTCCCTCTCCCTTCCTTTCTGAAATCAATAAAAATATATTTTTTAAAAAAATCTAAGGTAGACATACGATTGGTTAAAATATAATTTTTTTTCTTTTTTACCTTGTAGGAATCATGATCTACCAAATGATATAAAATACAAAGCTTACAATCTATATAATAAAGAGATAATATGCAAATGGTCGTGATGCCCTCACGTGTAACGACCGATCAGCAGGAGGCTGTGTGCGCAGCCAGCGCGGGTGGGCGGGGACTTGCAGCATTGGGGACTTGCGTGAGGCTTGCGTCCCCTCCCCAGGCGCTGGCCCCGGGGACGTGAGGCTCGTGTCTCCACCCATGGGCCAGGGACATGAGGCTCGTGGAGGCCTACCTCTTTGGGGTGATGGATCATGGGGCTCCCACACCGTGATAGGGCACAGGCCAGGCTGGGGACGCCCCCCCCCCCCCCAGTGTGCGAATTTCATGCACCGGGCCACTAGTTTAACAATATTTGTTAACATCCTAAAGTATTTATTTATATTTGAACCCAGAAATATCATTTCTGAGAATTTCTCATACAGGTATACACTTACCCACATATGAAGTATCTTATAGAGATTACTCTTTGTAAAATTGTTTGCAAAAGGAAAAGAATGGAAGATATTCATGTATCTAGCAATGGGGGACTACTTAAACTATGACATCCTATCTAATAATAGACAAACATGGTAATTGACCGTACCTTCGCTACTCCTCCCATTGGCTAATCAGCACGATACGCAAATTAACCGCCAACAAAGATGGCGATTAATTTGCATATACCGGCTGGGAGCGAAGACTGAAGACAACATGGAAGCGAAGCGCTACAGAAGGGAGCTAAGTAGAGGCGGTGGAGACAGGAATGGAGCCAAGGCTGGGGAGGCGGGAGGGCAAACCTAGCTGCAGCGGCTGGGAGTGGGAGCGAAGCCCACCTCAGCGGGTTTCGCTCCCTTCTCTGCTTTGCTCCAGCAGGAAGCCCTATTCTTGCAGGAATCTTCCTGCAACGGGTCTCTAGTATCTAAATAATAGAATACTATTTAGCTATAAAAAGAAGAATTCTCTATGTCCTAATAGGAAAAGATCTCGAGATATAATGTCAATTTTTTTTTAAAAAAGTAAAGAACAGTATAACTCATGCTATTTACAAAAAAGTAATGGGTGTTTTGGTGAAGGATGGGTGGACAGTAAATAGGATGGGAGCAAGTCTTCTCTAAATATGTAATTTTGAAATGATTTTAGAACTATGTGAATGTATTACCCATTCAAAAAATTTTTTAGTGTCAAGATTATTTACACAAATTTTAAACCAAGAAAGTATAGTTTCTTCAGAGAAAAATGTGATCCAATGGGCTAAATAAAGACAATTTTGCTTGGCCTAAATAAAATCTATACTTAAGATGGAAAGATGACTGGTACTTCATTTAAAACATTAAAAATTTTAATCTTACCTGTATTTCATAATTTCTACTATATCTTCAGCATCTTCTTTGGTTGCTTGCTCTCTCAATTCCAACCTTGCTCGTGCCTGTGAACCATTTTCAGATAACAAAATATAAATATAGGGTGTCCCCCCCCAAAATGTATATGCACTTTAACAGCTGATAACACTTAACTTTCACTCCTTTTCAGGTTTAACTGATTTGAAATAATGGGTGAAACCAGTATAAGCTTTGAACAAAGAAAATTTATCCTGAAGTGCCACTAGATTTTTTTCTTTATGGGGATAAAAAATAAAGTTTATGGTACAAAACTGGCAAGAGTTGAGGAAATGCAGGAAATGCATACACACAAATACCGAACAAAATGATTCTTGATGTTTGCGATTCCACTGGTTCCCATTATCAACAGTGCCTGAACCAGAACGGGTGTCAGTTTGAAAACAGGCATTGAAAAAAATTCATTTCTGTAAATTCTTTTAAACTCTGAAAATCAACTGTATGTTAATAAATACTGATTTTATAATCATTCAAAGTGTATGTTAATAAATACTGATTTTATAATCATTCAAAGTGTGTATACATTTTTGGGGGACACCCTGTATATTTAACATTGTTTGAACAGGTATAGTATGTTTAAGATTTTGTTTATTTATTTTATACAAAAATTGACTTTTGGGGAAGGGAACTATGATATGAAAGTCAGAATTTTAAAAAAGTGATTTGAAAACAAGTATGAAAATAATCACTCATTTAAAATATGGATTAGTGCTCACTTTGGCAGTATATATACTAAAATATGGATTAAAATTTATTTTTATCTACTAACATATCTTTCTGAGTGTTCATTTCAGAAGATTTGATTATGAAATATACTTGGTTTTTCCTTGCCTTTTACTTTCAGGAAGTCATACCTAACCAATCTGTTAAAACAAAAAAGAGGAGTAAGATTTTAGAAGCAAAAAGCCCAAACCCTGACCCAGCTAATTTTAACTTCCACAGCCCTCTTAGCATTCCATAGCTGTGAATAGATGTTATTAATATTAGAAAAATGGGCATTATCCTATGGGCCTGTCATGTATCAAACCAAATAAATACTCAAGGTATTTGACACACTCCATGTTCTCAAATATTCAACCTTAAATCCCAACATCCTTAGTTAACCTAACCACTCTCCACACTACAGGAGTTTCCTAAGTGTCATTAAAAAAAAAAAAAAAAGTTGCATGCTTGGCTGGTGTGGCTCAACGGTTGAGTGTTGACCTGTAAACCAGGAGGTCACAGTTCGATTCCTAGGCAGGGCACATGCTGGGGCTGTGGGCTCAATCCCCACTGGGGGGCGTGCAGGAGGCAGCCTATCAATGATTCGCTCTCATCATTGATGTTTCTCCCTCTCCCTCTCTGAAATCAATGAAATATATATTTAAAAAAAAAACTTATCTATTTCTAATATCTCCCTGTAAAAAGAAAAACCAAATCAATCATGCAGAAAACTGAGAGAAACCATATTACTCCTATCTCCCCTTTCTTAAGTTAATAAAATATCAGCTTAAACAAACCTCTGTTAATCGAATCAGAGATTCCAGCTGTCTAGTAGTGATTGGTGAGCTATTTAACCGCTGGCTCTGTTTCCGGAGCTCAAGGTAGAAATCTTGAAGAATTTGAGCAGCTTCTGTGGATAGCCTTGGATAGACATAATGACGAGCATAACCAATGTACTTTCTTAATAGCTGGTGGGGAATTGGATCTATTGTTTCTCCAGCAACCACCTAACACATGATAAAAAGGCCCAAATTACAAGGACAAGTAGCAACTAAAATCTTTCAATTAAAGTAACTTGTTTAGATAAATATAAAATTTAAGAAGACTCTTCAAGTAAGCCAAACACACTGTAGTTCTAGGTCTAGTTAATATAGATTATTTCTAGTAAAGTTTACATAAACCCTAGTATTATAATATAAAATATAAGTTTATATGAAAGTTTATATACTACTGCTCTACAGTAACACACTGAACTTTGACATTCAAACAGAAGTGAACTGAATGATTAAGAAGCATTTGTACCTTCAGTCTTTCTGATAATGGTTTATCAGAAACCACTTCAAGTACAGAAGTATTTGAATCTTGACTATTCAGACGAGCTACTGTGGCACTACTAACAGTTCTCTGCTTTCCAGCTCTTATTGCAATTACATGTTCAGAGAGTAAGTGATCATGATCTTCATTTGGAGTGTCCAATAGGATAAAGACCAAATCAAATCTGGATAGCAGGGCACTCCCCATTCTAAAAAGGCAAGAAAGACAGAAGAAACAATGATTGAAATAAAAACAAGCTGACAACCTAGAAAACTTGTTTTTTACTCAAGTTCCATGTAGAACTTAAAAAAGGTTTTAGATTATAGAAACAAGCAATCGCTTTTGGATAAGAGACACCGGCCATGTGCCCTTCACTATGTGCATCGTTTTGCATGTACTGCCCTCTGGTAGGTTGAGCACACGGCCCTTTCTCACACCAGCCAAACCACTGAATTCTGTATGTTCTATATTATTACCCATGATCTAGGACTTTTGGATTTTTATGTTAAAATGCTGTAAATGACACATTAGAGGTATCTAGTTAAGGAGTTCTTAATCTTTTATTATCTGTTGCTTCACCAACCCATTAAGTCACTCAAAGTATACCTATGCACATTTAGAAGCAAAAAGCCCATTTTTTTTCTTTTTCTTTTAAATTGATTTTTAGAGACAGAGAAAGAGAGAGAAACATCAATTTGTTCTACTTATTTATGCATTCATTGGTTGCTTCTTTTATGTGTCATGACCGGAGATCGAATCCACAATCTTCTCATATTGGGACAACACTCTAACCAACTGAGCTACCCGGCCAGGGAAAGCCCATTTTTCCTTAAATAAGCATCTAATTAGTCATTACAATATAAATGCTGCATACTACTTAATCACCTTCTCTGAACCCACCAATGAGATAACTCCTCTGAGATCAGAAAACTGAATTCCAGAGTGATTAACAAATTTCACCAACATCCCAAAGCAGGTTTGTGATACCCTAAAACCTAGAATCTAGGTCTAAACCTGGAACCTTGTTCAACTGGATCCTTCTGATCTTTCCAATATAGCACTTTGTTATTTTATTAAGAAAAACTAATAAATTGACTTTTTTGGTGGTGATGATATAAAAATACTTAGAATCTCAAAGTACAATTATGTATTTTACTGTGTACCATTTCTATATTAAAGATAATAATTACATTAATAAACATTAGAAAATTAGCCTTTTTTCCCCCACAAGAACTTAAGGTTCCAGTTTTTCATATGAGGCATTCTTTTGTCTTTTTCTCCCTTTTGCATCACTTCAGTCTATTTTCCCCTTCCTGTACATTTTGTTCAACCTGTACAAACAAATCAGAAGAGAAAGCATATGCGCACACAAATATAAACATTGTTTTTGGAATAAAGTGGGATCATACTACATATATCTATAATAATAAAAGGGTAATATGCTAATTAGACCAGACATCTTCTGGATGTCATTCCTGACAAAGCCGGGGCCGGAGGGAAGCCAGCCTGGGTCCCTGGTAGCCGGAGGAGGGAAGCCCGGATCCCGGGTGCCGGAGGAAAGTTGGTGCCGGCAGCTGGGGGAAGCCCTACTCTTGCACGAATTTTGGTGCATTAGGCCTCTAGTGAGTATATAATGTGCTCTTTTCACTTAACAGTAAAGCATAGATGTATTTCCCTATCAGTACTTAGACAGCTCCTTTCATTCTCATAAGACATTGTACAGTCTTACTATATAGTTTAATTACTTCCCTATCAATGAGCATTTTAAGTTGTTTCCAATCTTTGGCAGTGTTAAACAACGCTATAACATCCACATATCTTTGTGCACTTGAGTCACTATTTTTGTGAGTATAATTCCGAAAAGAACTGGCAGGAACAAACAATGTGTACATTTACAATAGTGATAAACATGCCAAGTTGTCCTTCAAAATGCTAAATTCTCCATCCCCTTGCCAATAATGATTATTAATATTTAAAATGTTTGCCAATCTGGAAGATATCAATAGTACTTCACTGTTTTAATTACGTGTTCAAACACATTTTTTTAAAAAAATATATTTTATTGATTTTTTACAGAGAGGAAGGGAGAGGGATAGAGAGTTAGAAACATCGATGAGCGAGAAACATCGATCAGCTGCCTCCTGCATGCCCCCTACTGGGGATGTGCCCGCAGCCAAGGTACATGCCCTTGACCGGAATCGAACCTGGGACCCTATCCACTGAGCCAAACCCGTTAGGGCCATATTTTTATTAAATATACTTTTATTGATGGAGGGAGAGGGAGAAAGAGAAACATCGATGTGAGAACGGAACTTCGATCAGCTGCCTCCTACATGCTGGGGATCAAGCCAGCAACTCTGGCTTGTGCTGACTGGGAATGAAACCAGCAACCTTTTGGTGCATGGGACAAGTGAGCCACAATCATTTACTGAAAATTTGTAATGTCTATGAACTACCCAATATACATTCAATTATCTTTTCCATATGATTTGTAGGGATTCAATATATTAAAGGTATAAATATTTGAAGAGACTTACTTTAAGTTCTCAGAGACTGTTTTGGCTTTATTATAATGTCCTCCAACTGGATTTGCAGCAGCAATAATGGAGGTTCTTGCAGGGAGGCTACAAACCATGCCAGCCTTAGCAAGACTGATACTTTGCTGTTCCATGGCTTCTAACAAGGCTTGATGCTGATTCCCCATCTTATCAAATTCATCTATTCCACAAATACCTATAATCACAGTAAAATAATACAGGAAAAAGTGTTCTTTGGTCAAGTTGTAAATTGTAATAGAAATTATCCCACAATAAAAAATATCTCCACTGTTTCCAGCAGTTAAAATTATCAAGTGTCATACAATAAAGAATTCCTGATTTTTTTACAGCAAATAAAATGTCTTAATTAACTTACTCTTATGTAATATTTACTCATTTGGCATTTTCCATAGGGAAAGCACTATTTTATGAGGATTACAAAAATGAAGAACATATGAGAGTGACCCTCAAAAAGTTTAAAGACTTAAATCCAACAGGTGAGACTTTTAAGATATATACATATTTGCCGAAACCGGTTTGGCTCAGTGGATAGAGCGTCGGGCTGCGGACTGAAAGGTCCCAGGTTCGATTCCGGTCAAGGGCATGTACCTGGAGTTGCGGGCACATCCCCAATAGGAGATGTGCAGGAGGCAGCTGATCGATGTTTCTCTCTCATCGATGTTTCTAGCTCTCTATCTCTCTCCCTTCCTCTCTGTAAAAAATCAATAAAATATATTAAAAAAAAAAAAGATATATACATATTCAAGATAGTATACTTCAACAACTATAAAAGGTATGCATAATTATACAAGACTAGAGGCCCGGTGCACGAAATTCATGCGGGGGGGGGGGGGGTGTCCCCTAAGCCCAGCCTGCACCCTCTCCAATCCGGGATCCCTCTCACAATCCGGGACCACTGGCTCCTAACTGCTCACCTGTCTGCCTGCCTGATCGCTCCTAACTGACCCCCCTGCCAGCCTGATCACCCTAACCACCTCTGCCTGCTGACCTGATTGCCCCTAACTGCCCCCTCCTGCCGGCCTGGTAACCCTCAACTGCCCCCCCCCCCGAACCCTGGTCACCAACTGCTCCCACCCCCACCGGCCTGGTCACCCCTTACTGCCTCCCCTGCTGGACTAGTTGCCCCTCACCGCCTCCCTCTGCCGGCCTGGTCGCCCCTCACTGTCCCCCTCTGCTGGCCTGGTCGCCCCTCACTGCCCCCCTGCTGGCCTGGTTGCCCCATGCAGCCTGCTGTTCAGTCGTTTGGTTGTCCCTCACTAACCCCCCTGCCGGCCTGGTCGCCCCACGCAGCCTGTTCGGTTGTCCAATCGGTTGTTTCGGATGTGACGGCCCCTAGCTCTTTTGGGGGTGGGAGGAGGTTAAAAGAGGAAGGGATATCTGGAAAGTTTTTAAGAAAAAAGTGATTTTTTAGCTGGGTTTTTTGGGAATAGTACAGCAGCATAATTTGGAAAGAAATGCACAATAAAGTCAGAAGTCCTAATGTAGTTCTTAGCAATAAGGAAATCACTTAACCTCTTTAAACAAAATATGAAGATCTACCACTGACTGAAGGCATTTTATGTGCCAGGTATATTATAGCTGATCCATATGTTACTGGAGACCCTCAAACATTACCTTGTAATGTTTTTCCTCCCTTCTTGCCCATACCCTGAGCATCCTGTTAGGTGGACATCCAGAGGGTGTTGCTGTGGTTAAACCCCTTACTTACAACCAAGTAAGCATGCCAGCTCAGAGGTCAGTCCATGCCTTTCTGGAATTGAAGGTATTACTGGATATTCTCAATATTACTAGCACAGTGCCTCAGGAGAGGGGACAGTGCAGAAACAAAGTCAAGCTGCTACTTTGCCACTTTTCAAAGTTTTAAAGCATGAGTTGGCAAACTTTTTCTGTAAAGGGGCAGATGTAAATATTTTACATTTTATAAGTCTGTTACATATTCTTGGGGTTTTTTTTTTTATTGTTCTTTACAATCCTTTAAAAGTAGAACACCCATTTTTAGATATAGACTATACTAAAACAGGGTAAAGGCTAGGTTGACCTGTGGATTAAAGTTCACTGATCCCTGGTTTTAAAGCATTTAACTTTGAAAATTTTATACTTTCTCTTTTCTTTGGCTACAATTATTAAATCTTGTTGCTTTTTAAGAAATGATCTATTTCATTAGATATTGAAAAAGGAAAATATTACATCCTTCTCCTTTTTTCCCTGTAAGTGTTCAGTAAAGATGTTAGTTGTGTTTGTTTTTAGGATCTGAACTCTGCTGATTAATATTCCTTTGTATTTTAACAATGCTACTTTTTAATTTATTGATTTTAGAGAGAGAAAGGGAGAGGGGTGAGAGGGAGGATGGGAGGCAGGGAGAGGGAGGGAGAGGGGAGAGGGGAGAAGGGGGGGCGAGCGAGAGAGAGAGAGAGAGAGAGAGAGAGAGAGATTTGTTGTTTTACCCATCCATGCATCCATTGGATGATTTGGATGATTCTTATATGTGCCCTGACTGGGGATCAAACCTGCAATCTTGGCATATCGGGACAATGCTCAAACCAACTGAACTACCCCCGCCAGGGGCAATAGTGCTACATTTACCATCATAGCGTTTGGCTTCTCTACCTATATTTGAAAGAAGAGGCAGCTCTTACCATTCCACATCTTAAATCACATTGGCTATCTGTATAGCTAAACCCCGTATCACCTTCAACTTCTAATGGAAAGTTTGGCAGTTTCACAATGAGTATCCTTTTCTTATTTATTATTTTTCTTCATCTGGTGACTGGTAAAAATACTGTCACTTCTAATGAACAAATATTTATAAATCCCTTCTATATATCTTATTATGTTCTAGGCATGTGAGATACAGCACTAAAAAGACAAAATTATTTGCCCATGTAAAGCTTACAATCATTGGTATAGGGAGCCAGACTATAAAAAAGTAAACCCTATAGTATATTAGAAGGTAGTAAGTGCTACAGAAAGAAAAGGTAGAGTAGGGTAAATAAAATAAAACCTGATGATGGCAGTGGGGATTAGAATTCAAAATATGGTACATAGGGAAGGCCTTGCTGGGATCAGAACTTTTGAGCAAATAATTGAGGGAAGAAAGGGAACAAGTCTTGCAGATATATCTGGTTTAAGAATGTTTCATACAAAGAGAGGAGCAAACACAAAGGTCCTGATGCAGGACTGTGATGTGCTTGCTGAACTAGTGGTGACCATGGTATATCAAGGAAGCCATTGTAGCTGGAAAAGAGGAAGTAAGAGGGAAGTAGAAGGTAATGAGGCAGAAGATGTGGTGAAAGGCGAGAATGTGAATGACCCTAGAACACTATCAATACTTGGGCTTTCACTAAATGAGACAGGGAGTCACTGGATAGTTTTGAACAAAAGAATAAAGTGATCTAAGTTTTAATAGGGTTTCCCTGCCTTATTAAAAATAGGAAGGGCAAGGGTAGTCATAGGCATGCTGAAAGATCACAGTAATCCATGTGAGAGATGATGGTACCTTAGATCAGGGTAGTAGCGATGGAGAAAAGGCTGGATATTTAATATATAGTTGACCCTTGAACAACACAGGGGTAGGGGTGCTGGACCCTGTGCAGTCAGAAATCCGCATATAATTTTTGACTCTCCCCAAATTTAACTACTAATAGCCTACTGTTGACCAGAAGCCTAACTGATAGCATAAATAGTTGATTAACATATTTTGTGTATTATACGTATTATACACTGTATTCTTACAATAAAATGAAAGAAAAGGAAATGTTATTTAAGAAAATCATAAGGAAAATACGTTTACAGTAATGTATGTATTTATTGGAGGAAAAAAAGCACATATAAGTGGACCCATGAAGTTCAAAGCATGTTATTCAAGGGTCAGCTGTATTTGGAAGACAGAGCCAACAGGATTTGCTAACAGATTGGATGTGGGTATGGGAAAAGTCAAAGATGCTCTTCTGATTTTAGCAATCTAAAGAATGGAATTGTCACTTACTGAAATGAAGACTGTAGGAATAGATTTGAAGAGGAAGAGCAGGATCTTGGTTTTAGACATGTGTAGATTGAGAGAGTTGTAGAAATATTGCATAGGCAATAATATGTGCCTGGAGTTCAGGGGAGAAGAAATATAAATGTGGAAATTTCCAGCATATAGATAAGTAAAGCCATAGACTAGAGTAAGGTCACCAGAAAGCTAAGTATAGACCAAGAAAAAAGGAACAAAAGCTAAGCACTCTGAGGTGCCAACCAGCTAAGAGGTTAGAGAGATGAAGAACAAGACCGAGAAGGAAAGGTAAATGAAGAAAGAAAACCAGAAGAGTGCAGTGTCCTGGAAACCAGCAGATAAAGCATTTCCTGGAGGGGGCAGTGATCAGCTGTGCCAAACATGGCTCATGGGTACTGGATTTAGAAATGTGGAGGTCACTGGCAAACTGGAAGGAATAAATGACTTTAACTGGACTGGAATCTGAGCATAGCCTGACAAATTCATAGGAACATGTTTTTCCAACAGGTTAAAGCATCACAAAGAGAAATTTAGGGAACAAAGCTCAACTGAAGATTCGTTCTTGCTCTAGCCCTCTAATTGGATTTCTTATAAACTATCAGTCAAATCTTTCTGGCACTCATTCTCAACACCCTGATTGGGTCTGTGCGGTCCAAATGCCTCTTGAACAGAATAAAAGAAATTGACTAAAAGGAAAAGGCTTAAAAAAAACCCCAAACAAACCCAGAATTATTATTAATCTTTGGTTTCTCACCTTGATCACCAAGTACCAGGGCACCAGCTTCCAAAGCAAAATCTCCTGAGGAACTGTCTTTTGAAAGAGTTACAGTCAAACCAGAGGTGGTCGTGGTATTACCACAAACATACACACCACGTGGAGCAACGCTGCATACTGCCTGAGGAAACAAAAAGTTTAAGAGAATCAGCTAAAGTAAAAAGGAAAAGCTAACAGTAATTGCTCACAAATGTTAGTTATATGCCAGGTATTCTCCTAAGAGCTTTACCATACAATTTTTACCACCATGGTAAGAGGAAGGTATTATTGCATCCCCATGTATTGATACAGAAACCCACGTGTGCAGAGAAAGTAACTCACACAGCCATGAAGGTGTGAAGTCAGGAGTCAATCAAACCCAAGCAGCCTGATTCTGATGTCTGTGGTCATGTGAATACACATTCCATTTTAGGCTTCATTTTCAAGTTCAAATAGCAAAAATTTGAGTACCAATTTTAATTCTAAAGTATCCAATGCTTCTTTAAACATCAGGTAATAAAATGGCTCAAGAATGCCTGCCTTCTGAGTAAACAATCTATGGCAGTTCAAAAAAGTAGTCAAACAGCATTACAGTTAAAAGCATGGACCTTCAGTCAGGCAGACCCGTTTTAATCCTGACTCTACCATGTACCGGCCGTGTTGCTCTAAAACTTCTTGGAGCTTCAGCTTCCTTAGGTTTTATCACATACTGTCCTGAGGAATAAATGAGATCATGTATGTTAAGACACTTAACCTGGTACCTGGCACATAGTAAGTGCCCAATTAAGGCCGCTTTACATGGCTCTGCACTGCACAACTCCAGGAGACCGATGTCAGTGTGATCTGGGCTTGGCAGGACACGACCCAATACCTATGGTGCCCAGCTTATAAACAGCAGCTATAATTATGTTTATTACTTGTAATTCCTTATTTGTTAGTCTGAATAGGACGGTTCACTAAATGGTCAGAGGAAAGGGGATTAAAAATACAAAGTAACTGCCCTAACCGGTTTGGCTCAGTGGATAGAGCGTCGGCCTGCGGACTCAAGGGTCCCAGGTTCGATTCCGGTCAAGGGCATGTACCTTGGTTGTGGGCACATACCCAGTGGGAAGTGTGCAGGAGGCAGCTGAATTGATGCTTCTCTATCATCGATGTTTCTAACTCTCTATCCCTCTCCCTTCCTCTCTGTAAAAAATCAATAAAATATATTAAAAAAACAAACAAAGTAACTGACTCATAACTGTTAGTGTTAGCCTACTTTTTTCCCCCAGTTTTTTTTTTATTTCAAGAAAAATGATTTTAAATATAATAATGTTACATGCAATAAACCTTAATATTTCAAGAAAAACGATCTTAAATAATGTTACATGCAATAAACATTAATATCTCAAGAAAAAACAATTTTAAATAACGTTACATGCAATTAAGACCAATTATTCAAGAAAAATGATCTCACATATATTACATGCAATAAATATTAATATTTCAAGAATAAAAGGATTTTAAGTATGATAACATTACCAAAACTGACATAGTATGATATCACAAAAGTTGTAGGAAATATTAAAAATCTGCAAATCACAGGATTACTTCTATTATAGTCTAGAATATTTTTTTCCCTCTGGCTCTATTTTTGTTCATCAGTTTATGTTGTTCATTATATTCTATAAATGAGTGAGATCATGTGATATTTATCTTTCTCTGACTGACTTATTTTGCTTAGCATGATGCTCTCCAGTTCCATCCATGCTGTTGCAAATGGTAAGAGTTCCTTCTTTTCTGCAGTGTAGTATTCCATTGTGTAGATGTACCACAGTTTTGTAATCCACTCATCTGCTGATGGGCACTTAAGCTGTTTCCAAATCTTAGCTATGGTGAATTGTGCTGCTATGAACACAGGACTGCATATATCCTTTCTGATTGGTGTTTCTAATTTCTTGGGATATATTCCTAGAAGTGGGATTATTGGGTCAAATGGGAGTTCCATTTTTAATTTTTTGAGGAAATAGCCTAATTTTTAAAATCCCTGGCTTAGTTGAACTAGACTTATATACAATACCCTCCATTATTTACAACACCTAATTTCCACTAATATTACAGCTTTTATTTTTAAATTGAGCCAGGGGTTTTAAAGGCATTATTCTCAGGTCCAAAAGACATAAAAAATGTTCAGTGTCATTTCTTGATATGAAAACATTTTCAGTGCCATTTAATGTATTTTGGAACCATAATCTATCTGTCAAGACATATTTTATCAATAAAAAAGAGAAAAATGACATTTTATATACTGTAAACAAAATGCAGAAATTAAATGATCTGTAGAGATAGACACTGTGGAGGTTAAACCAGGCTTCCACCTATAATATGCTAACTAAAAAATCACACACACACAATGCTACAAAAGACAGAAAAGAAAGTATAACAATTTGGATCCCCATGTCTACCTTTTATATCCAAATTCTGGCTTAGGTACTCTGTGCTCTGTGCCAGGCTTGTAGCAAGGATTCAGTACAAAATTAAATATATATATGCCCAGTTAGTCAAAAGCAAAAAAATATTGAAACATGGATAAAATGTCAGATTAAAAATTTAAATGACTGGTTTTACACTTAACCACAAGAAATAAAGAATCATCTGATGTGAAGGGCAATGGGTTTACAGCATAATGACAAGATCAAAGCAGTTCTCAATACCGCCTGCACATCAAAATCATTTATGTACAGATAATGGGACCCTAACCCAGAGACTCAATTCAATTGGCCTGGGCAGGCCACAATATTTTCAAAGAGCTCCAAACATGATTCAGTAGTCATAGGACTACAATTTACCAAAAAGCCAGAGAGCCCCTGGTCTGGTCGCATTTTTCCACATGGGGGGAGGGGTATGGATGGATGACATGAGCATTCTTAGAAAGGATATTATGGCTGGCTTACCAGGTGTCACTCCAAGAAAACCACAAACATTCCACCAAGCAGCACCTTCTAGGGCCATCATAAGTCCTGGAAGGGAGGACAGCCTGACTGACTGACAGAAGCAGAAATTTCTTGAGGACCAACAGACTGACCGCAGGAGCTCATTTCCTTTGGATTCAGAAGTAGTTAAAATGTATTCCAAAAAACTCTTACCTTTATCTGATTATTCTTTTTTAAATTTTTTATTTTATTTTAGAGGATGTTTATTAAAGCTGGGAACAGTGAAACAAGGAAAGGCTAGGAAAATGAGCGTAGGCTGGTCTGCTTTGGCTCACTAAGAGTCAGAGAAAAGGAGGCTTTGGGGACAGGTTCAGCTGGTTTGCCTGGGATGAACTTCCACTGCCTATTGCTGACCAATCAGTGAAGACCAAAATCCTGAAAGAGCATACCTAGAAAACTGATGAATATTCTGTTGAAACCCTCCTGAGTCCTCCCCTAAAATTCACACCTGCAAGAGAGATAAAAGCCTCAAGGCAAAGGACCCAGCATGTGCTCTCCCTCCCAGGAGCAGGCCTGCATCTCCTAAACTCTAAGGTACCCCACCAGCCTTGCAACCAGGGCAGCAATGGCACCTGATTATTCTTAAAGCCCAATATACTGTTTATGTAGCTCTGTGAAGAGAGAATGGGTGACCCTTCACCATAAAAACTAGCAAAGCAATGCTGAATACAAAAAAGGGGTTGGAAATGGCTTATGTTTTACAATAGTTGACATCTCATCAGACCAGCATGCCTATGCAGCCGATGAGACAGAAGACCTGGCTCAATTTGAAAAGATGGTCAGATACAAGTTACATATAACTCACATAAACCCCAATTCACTTATATCACCAGACAAACTATATCCTCTGGAACACAAACACAACATGCTTTGAGCAAATTCATTTGTGAATTATTCATGTGTATACTAAGCAAAAGGTCAAATATTAAGTGATTATTTGTAGCATCTTACATATAATCCTACCTGTAGCATTTGACTCTTTCCCAAGCCTGGATCTCCAACAATAAGGACATGTGGATCTCCCCGAATTGGAATTCTGTTTTTGTCATCTGCGTATTTCTGGCTTCCTCCAAAGAGTGCTAATGCCAATCCTGCTTTAACAAGCTCAAATGTGAAAGAAGGAAAAAAAATAAGTAAGAACATCAAGATGACTAGCAAAAGGGGCACTACTCCTCTTATGATTACATTTATTTGTTTAGGGGTTTTCTTTTAAAACATGATTGAACTATTTTTCCTAAGAAAAGCAAGTCTAATATGAACTATTATAATGTATATGATTAAAAAAGCAAAAACTAGAAAGCATATAAAATCAGAGCAGTATCTTAAAAGTTCCTAAGTGAAGACCTACCTTGCAAGGCATGAATCCATGCCACAAAACTAAAAAATACTTGGAGTCAGTTTAAAGGAAGCATATCCTATTAACTTTAATTGGTAAGTAGCTTTTTCCTATAAGGGGCTGTAGTTTTCCCATCATGACATTCATTTATGGAGAATAATGACTCATATTAAAATATGAGCAACTAACTGGCCAGTAGAAATTAGCTATTTTTTTTATAAAGTCTTTATATTTTACTAGAGGCCCGATGCACAAAATTTGTGCAAGGGGCTTGGCCCTCGCAGTGGCCCCACCCACTGGTCATTCCAGAAGGTGATTCCATCATCTGGTCTAATTAGCATATTAGCTCTTTATTATATAGGGTTTTTGCCAACTTTATATATTTTTAGCAAAGATGAAGTAAAATACTTACTTCATGGCCAAAAATGACAGGGCAAAGTGAGCTGAAAAACAGAATACAACTCATAAATTCTAACATCCCCTTCATTAATCTATTATAAGATCTACTTTGCAGTTTGCTTAACTTACTACACATTTTATAAAAAAAAAAAAGATAAAAATAAAAAATGTACACCCCCTCCCAAACAACTCAATACATTTTATTCTGTTATTCAATAATTTTCTCAAAATTCTTGATCAACCTATAAAGGGGAAAATGCTTAAATATTGTGCCAGAGTAAGGAAGACAGGATACTTGTAAAGTATTTTAAAGTAACCAAATATACTGTTGATCATTTTACATTACTAGAGTTTAAAATGCACCATAATCATGGTCTTCCACTTTAGGATATAAGTTATATTGTATTTTATGTGAACAGACATCTTTAGACTTGTGCAGCCAAGTCACTGAAAGGAGACAAAAAGGTGAACTGCATACACATTTTAAGACTAGATAAAATTTCATTTTTTCAGTTCAAGTCAAATGATCATAACAAGTAAAATCATATCTGAATATAAAGAAGTATATTTACACTTACCTATTGTACAAACAAGAAACAAACAAAAAATAGACCAGGTGGAAGAGATATACTCAAGAGTAAACTGTGAACCATTATCCCTTTTACTATATGTAAACATGATGTCCGTGTCCTGCCATATCCCTTGGCACTACTGGTCAGTATGTTCCTGCATAATCACTGCTGGCTTCCTACCACACACCTGCACCTGTCTGTCGAAGGGCTTTCTCTGGCTGCAGACAGGCTGGGCAGGCTAGAGTGCTAGGTTACCTAATATTCCCAGGAGCAGCGCCAAACCCAGAACCTTGCATGGAAAAATACTGAGTTCTACAGTCTAGCGCCCCAGAAGCCTCAGGAGGAATAAGCCCTGGATGCTAGTAATAACTTGTTCAAATAATTTGTTCATTGAGGCACAGCACCATATACTGACTGCCATCCTTTCTCTGTCTCACTTCCCATCCCACCAGTATATTTGGGGACCACCTCCCAAATAAACTGCTTCCCAAATAATATCACTGCTTCTAAAGAAACCTAAATTAAACAACCTTCTACTGTCTTTCCATTCTCCTTTCATGGTCCTCCATTTGTTAATCTGGCAAGGGTCAACAAACCTTTTCTTAAAGGGCCAGAAAGTAAATATTTCCAGTTCTACTATCTTGGACACAACTACTTAACTTGTGGGAAACAACCATCAACAATTTGTAAATGAATGGGTGGGGCTGTGTTCTAATAAAACTTTATATACAAAACGAGTTTTCTCTGCCTGTTTGACCAACCCTTGCAAGATTAACAACAACAAAAATTTAGCCTGGCAGTAGTTGCTCAGTGGTTTGAGCATCATCCATGGACCAAGAGGTCCCGGGTTTGATTCCCGGTCAGGGCACATGCCCGGATTGCAGGCTTGATCCCTAGTGTGGGGCATGCAGGAGGCAATCAATCAACGAGTCTCTCTCATCACTGATGTTTCTATCTCTCTCTTCCTCTCTGAAATCAATGAAATCAATAAAAATATATTAAAAAAAATAAAATTAAAAAAATTTAGTTTTAATGCTAAAATCACAAACTTAGAACTAAAAGGTAAACCATGGTAAGAAAATGCTAGTTTTTTGTTTGTTGGTGTGTTGTTTTTTTAATCCTCACCCGAAGATATTTTTTCCAATGATTTCTAGAATGTGTGGAAGGAAGAGAGGAAGAGAAAGAGAAAGAAAGAGAGTTTGGCTGCCTCCCGCACTCACCCCTAGTGGGGCTAAGGAACCTACAACCAAGGTATGTGCCCTTGACTAGGAATCGAACCCAAGACCCTTCAGTCTGCAGGCTGACACTCTAACCACTGAGTGAAACCAGCCAGGGTGAAAACGCTTGTTTTTCATACTACTTTATCTTTTGTAAATACACTGCAGAAGAAGGACCACTACATATGTTCATTTTCTTTTTAATATATTTTTATACATTTCAGAGAGGAAGGGAGAGGGAGAGAGATAGAAACAACGATGAGAGAGAATCATTGATTGGTTGCCTTCTGCATGGCCCCCCACTGGGGATCAAGCCCACAACCCAGGCATGTGCCCTTGACCAGAATCAAACTCAGGACCCTTCAGTCTGCAGGCCTACACTCTATCCACTAAGCCAAACAGGCTAGGGCCATATGTTCATTTTTATTTATAACTGATGAGAGGAACCAAAAGGAGGTGTTCTGATCCTCAACCAGGTAGTTCCTCAGATCCCATTAGAGACCACTCACACCTTCACTTCTCACCAGATCAAACCCTCAACCCTAGCGCTCCCTCAGGGAAGTTGGGAAGTCTCAGAGAGTTTAAGAACAAAGAACCCCTGAGGAACTCCATACTTTTCTTACTCAGCTAATTAACATATTAAAGGCAGAAAAAGTGTCAAATTCTCCTAGAGCCCAAAGTCTAGATCAATTTTCTAATATAATGCACTTCAAAACCTCAGTTCTTTATCTCTCTTAGACATATGTATTATTCTGCCTCATTTCCCCCTATTTCTTCAAAACTATCCAAAAAATTGTCAAAAAAGTCTCAAAATAACAGCATTGTGAGGTAATACAAATTTCATTTAACCTCCAGAACAACCTTCTGAGACAAGTATTATCTCCATAAAAATGAAGGAAAAATTAGGTAACATGCCCCAGACCACACCAGAAATAGTTGGTTGAAACAGGATGCCTTCCTTTTGCTTCTTCTCTATTGTATGGCAAAAACAAGGAAATAATCCAATGTAAGTAATTTCTATGTGAATCTCTTTCTTAGTTCTAAAAGAAAAACAAGAAAACCCTACATGCAACTAACTGAAATAACTCTGGAATTCACTGTACAATTACTCTTCTGCTGAGTAACTTTTCCTTAGTGCTTACAGTAGAGGTCAGCAAACTTTTCTGTAGGGGACTAGACAGTAAGCATTTGTGAGCCATTTGTTCTCTGTCTCACTCTGAATTCTTTTAAATGAGTGTGGCTGTATTCCAATAAAAATTTATTTATAAGCAGCAAAATCTGAATTTCATATAATTTTGCATGTCATGAGATAGCCTCCTTTTCATTCTTTTTCAGCCATTAAAAAATGTAAAAACTGCTCTGGCCGGTGTGACTCAGTGGTTGGGTGTCATTCTGAGTACCAAAAGTTGCTGGGTTCCATTCTGGGTCAGGGCATATGCCCGGGATTGCGGGCTTGATCCCCAGTAGGTGGTATGCAGGAGACAGCTGATAGATGTTTCTCTCTCTCACCAATGTTCCTCCCTCTCTCTCTCTAAAAATGAATTTTAAAAATCTAAAAAAAAAGTAAAAACCATTTTTAGCTCATGGGTCAAACAAAAATGGGCAGTTAGCTGGTGAACTCTATTTTGCAACCATTTTGACTAATTTCTTGTTACTTGCAGCCAATAACAACCCAACATGCACATACATAATAAAATTTCAGGTAGGGTCATACATACTTGACAATGAGTTTGAACAGGTTCTCTTCAGCTTGAATCTCTTGGATGGCGTAAAGGTCTTTAAGTGAGAACTCCAGCAATGCTCCATGTTTACACCCCTCCTCGGAAGCGTTTGGTTTCTGTCCTTTGCTGTTGCTAACAGAATTTGCTTCGATGTATAAAAGGAACATACATTTGTCATTCTTATTCCGAGAACCTGTAAATTCAAAGTGTGAAATGTAATAATTGGTATTTTCATTTTCCCTACAAAGATTCAAGTAGAATGTACAAGAAAGGCACAATGAACTACAAATAAACCTTTCTTTCAGAGGGAACGTTTCACCTATCCTATATAACAAAGAGCTAATATGCTAATTAGACCGGATGGCGGAATGACCTTCCTGAATGACGGGGGAGGGGGGGGGGAGGCGGGGCCATGAGGGCCGAGCCCCTTGCATGAATTTTGTGCATTGGGCCTCTAGTGTAAGAAATAAGAACAAGGAACTCTTTAAATTAATGGAGATTCAGAAGTATCTTTAAAAAAGACAAATGTTGACAAATTACTGAGGGACAATCCAAATGAGGGAAGAGTTGTACCACACCTTCTTCAGCATTTGAGACTTTGACAATTCCAGTAATAGTCACTGTGTCTCCTGGAACGCAGCTATCCACAAGATCATGAACAAGCTCACATTCTATCGTTCTTGGAATCCGACCTGCTTCTCGCTGATCGTCAGACATCAGCTCCTGGATTCTAAATAGGTGAGCAATTTTCAGTGAGTACGCATATTGACTTTGGGTTATTTCTTCTACATATTAACTAGTCAGGGTCCACATAGTGCTAAGCTATATAAAGGACCAATTAGTTTTTTAAAATTAGTTTAAAACGTTCAATGATGTATCTAAAATCACTTCAGCAGTTTGCAGTTAAAGATGGGATGGCAGGATGAGCATGTGCATTTGTCTCCCTCCAAAATGTCCACCCAAAATTACACTTACTAAAAGAGTAAAGAGAAATTTTAGGGTGTGCATTGAACAAGAGATACTAAATTTTAGAAAACAGTAAATGGGAAAGTATTGATGGACAAAACAAAATGATGTCTACAACATATACAGGAATAAGATACAGAAAAGTGGAATGTTTTATACCCCTAGGTGTGATTTCCTAATATCAGGAGGTCACTGTTCAAATTCATTTAAAATATTGGTGTCAAATGGGTACTGGACTTACTGGGGTGAGCACTTCATAAGTTATATAAATGTCTAGTCACTATGTTGTACACCTAAAACTAATACAATATTGTATGTCAGTTATAATTGAAAAATTTTTTTTAAGTGAGAAAAAATCCAATTAAAATATTTAAGCTCATTTTCTTTCTGCTATTTTTACCTGAAAATAAAGAGACTTTGTTCAAATAATTAAATTACCCTGGATCTTCTATGCATATATTCTATTGTGGCCCTTTTAGCACCTCTGAAGCCCTCATTACACCCTTCAGTGGTGAAAGTACTGTAAACGTGGGCTGGACCAGGCTCCCCCACTCACCAGAGACACAATCACACTCAGGAGGAGTCTTAAACATTTCCTCTTTTATAAAATAGAGTATTTGTAAATATCTCAGCATAGAGAACAATTATTACATACGTTGATCTTGGTTTTTACAGTGCAGAAGCGGGTAAAGGTAGAGCGTGGAAGCAATCTACTTCACTTTTCCCCTAGATTTTAGTATTTAAGACCATCTCCTGTTTTAGCCAGGTTTTCCTAGAGAGCATTCTAACTTCAAAACTACCTATTATTTTATATTTAGGATGTAGTTACGGAACTATAGCTAGAAAAATTAAATAAATTGTTAGATTAAACACACACACACACAATTTGACTTGTTTTAAAAAATAGCTTTTTAAAAAAAAAATCTACAGTAAAATGCCTCATGGATCATGAGAACATAAAATGAAACATGCCCATTTGTAAGAAATTCTTTATTTTAAGCTTTCAAAACAGTATTATTTTTATCATAACTCATTATGGAAATTACTAGAGCCCCAGCGCCCGAAATCGTGCGAGACCAAGACCCGCCACGCCAGCAGGACCCCAGACCCGCCGTGTGCGAGCCCCGCGCGCCACAAGCGGCTCACGGGTGGCAGCGGAGGGATCGAGAGGTGCTCCATGCACCTCCTGGTGACTGGTCATTTGGTCGTTCTGGCCACTGGCCTTTTATAATATAGATATAGTTTTGTTTATGGTCTACATCCAGTTCAATGAATCACATAAGTGAGAAATACCATGAACTATTTCTCAGTAGCAAAAGGACATAATATTTGCACATCAAATCCTTTCTGGTATCCGATAGAGAAGAGATTTTGAATAAAGACAATTATCATTTCAACACATAAACTCCTAATCAAGCCTTTTATTATACACTTTACCAATGTATACAAATAAGAACCATAGTATAATATAGGAAAATTATAGATTTTCTTTGCAGTTGAAGTATCTTACACCTGCCTTTTACTAAGTAGTGAAATAGTGTGATTGCTTACTTGATTGACTGCCAGTCCATTGTCACTGTGAGAGGAGAGCTAGGGAGAGCAGTAAATGACTTCCCTCGACATGTAGGCACAGGACACTGCAACAAGATTCACATTCAGATTTTGATAAAGCACAATCACATTTCAAGTTTCTGCTTTATTTAATATTGTTTTTAAAAGTGCTGTCGCTCCTGGCCAGGTGGGTCAGTAGGTTGGAGCATTGTCCCATACACCAAAAGGTTGCGAGTTCAATTCCGGATCAGGGCACATACCTGGGTTTCAATCAATAGATCAATGTCCCTCTCTCACATTGATGTTTCTCTCTTTCCCTTACTCCCTATCTAAAATCAATAAAAATATATCCTCAGGTGAGGATTAAAAAAAAAATTCTCAGAATGGAAAATGCAGTAAGAGCTACAATGTTTTCCAATTTCCTTCTGCACTGATTCTGTATCACAAGCTTTTGAGGGACTAGCCACTTTTTCAGCTGGTCCCTCTTTTTTTTTTTTTTTTTTTAAATATATTTTTATTGATTTTTTACAGAGAAGAAGGGAGAGGGATAGAGTTAGAAACATCGATGAGAGAGATCGATCAGCTGCCTCCTGCACGCCCCCCACCGGGGATGTGCCTGCAACCAAGGTACATGCCCTTGACCGGAATCGAACCTGGGACCCTTGAGTCCGCAGGCTGACGCTCTATCCACTGAGCCAAACCGGTTCGGCTCAGCTGGTCCCTCTTGATCACTGCTTTTACTTCTTCTGCTGGGGATATGCAAGGCTCCTCACCCTAATTTGCCTCTCACCCTAAGCTCTATTCATTCCTTTGTGCCCAGGCAGTCTCCTGATCCTGAATGGCCTCTCGCATATGGTCCCACATACTCAACCTCAATCTTTCCCTTTTCAAAAGCCTTTCCTGGGTCTTCTTTAATCAGCAGCTCTCCCATTTAGCCTCCTTTTGTACTGTTTATCATAACATACATACCTGTGTGCTATGATAAATAACAAATGAATAAGTTGTGTTCAAGTTTTCATAAGTCACTTGTTTGCTAAGTGGACTTTAAGGTGCATTTATAAATTCAGAGACTGTGGCAGACTGTATTTTCCAAATATGGTTGTAACAATATCTCCCCATAAGCCTTTATACAACCTTGCCACTGCCCCATCAAGAAATGGAGTCTAATCTCCCCTTTTTGGAATCTGGACAGGCTTGTGACTCACTTTGTAACCAATGGAATATGAGAGAATTGATGCCACCTGACTTCTGAGACTAGCTCAAAAGAGACAAACCATTTATGCCTATCAGCTGGACTTCTTAAAGCAATCAGCAGCCATATGAACAGCCTACGTGTCCTGAGCTGTCATACTGTGTATGACAGTGATGGCGAACCTATGACACGCGTGTCAGAGGTGACAGGCGAACTCATTTTTTTGGTTGATTTTTCTTTGTTAAATGGCATTTAAATATATAAAATAAATATCAAAAATATGTCTTTGTTTTACTATGGTTGCAAATATCAAAAAATTTCTTTATGTGACACGGCACCAGAGTTAAGTTAGGGTTTTTCAAAATGCTGACACGCTGAGCTCAAAAGGTTCGCCATCACTGGTATATGAGAAGCCAAAATCAGCCCACACAGAAAAGCCATATGGAGGAGAGATGACTGGCCAGCCCCCAGCCACTCTAGCCCTTGCTATTCCAGCTCCAGCCACCATTTGACTACAGCTACATGAGAGATCTAGAGCCAGAACTACCCAGCCAAGCAGTTCTTCCAAACCCCTGACCCACAGAAACCAGAAGAAATAATAAAATGATTGTTGTTATTTTGAACCACCACATTTTAGGATGATCTGTTAGGCAGCAACAGTGACTGGAAGAGATTGCTTGAAACAACCATCTTTCTAGTCATTTCAGTTAACTGAATTTTAGACACACACGCAGGACCTCTTCACACTCATTTTATGAATTACTCATCTTATGAATCAGTGTTATGACCCACTATGTTAGAGGGCACGAAAATATCCTGACCAAACACAGTTTACCAAAAAAAAATACCTGATTTAAAAAGGATTTAGCCTGGCTGGTGTGGCTCAGTGGTTGAGCATCGACCCATGAACCAGGAAATCACAGTTAGATTCCCAGTCAGGGCACATGCCCAGGTTGTGGGCTTGATCCCCAGTGTGGGGCGTGCAAGAGGCAGCCGATCAATGATTCTCTGTCAGCACTGATGTTTCTATCTCTCTCTCCCTCTCCCTTCCACTCTGACATTAATAAAAATATGTTAAATGAGGATTTAATTTCTGGCCTCTGAGCTAAGGCACTGCCTGAAACTTAAGCCCAAACAGTGGATGACACCAATTTATCAACACTGCTGATTATTCAGAACCAATGGCTGAATCTAACACATCCTGTTCTTCCTGTAAGAGAAATAGGCCTGCCCTAACCGGTTTGGCTCAGCGGATAGAGCGTTGGCCTGCGGACTCAAGGGTCCCAGGTCGATTCGGTCAAGGGCCTGTACCTTGGTTGCAGGCACATCCCAGTGGGGAGTGTGCAGGAGGCAGCTGATTGATGTTTCTAACTCTCTATCCTTCTCCCTTCCTCTCTGTAAAAAATCAATAAAATATATTTAAAAAAAAAAAGAGAGAGAGAAATAGGCCTTAGGAATTCCAATTTGAGTAAATGTATAATAAAAAATTTATTAAAGTCCAAGGATGGTAAAGGCAACTCTGGAAAAGAAGAATATGGAAAATCTAACTACCTTACCAAAAGTTTTAATAAGATCAATGTAAATAAGATCATAAAGAGTTGACACAGGACCAGTGAAACGAAACAGAATCGCATGTCTATAGGAACACGGTGTACTACAGAAGAAGCATTATATGTCAGCAGTAATAAATAGTGGGCTTAATTAATCATTGTTGACAACTGACTTTTCACCTGAAAGAATATTAGAACCTTAGTTTTTTGCCACTGACAAAATTAAATTCTGGATGGATGAAAGATCTAAATATGAAAAACAAGGTTTAAATTCCAGAAATAAACAATTTTTATGTTTCAAATTGTGTGCTGATCTGAGTAGCATCATAAAATCTCGCCCCATCCCACTCTGTCCCTCCCAGAACGTGAATCACCCCTTTGTCCAACATATCCATGCTGCATACACTCCCCACCTTTTAGTCACTTAGTACTGGCTGGGTTATCAGATCAACTGTCCCAGTATCACAGTGCTTATGTTCAAGTAACCCTTATTTTACTTAATTATGGCTCCAAAGTACAAGAGCAGTGATGCTGGCAATTCCCGAGAAGACGTAAAGTGTTTCCTTTACGTGAAAAGTTATGTACATGTAGGAAAAAACATATATATAGGGTTCAGTACTAAATGCCGTTTCGGGCGTCCATGGGGGTCTTGGAATGTATCTCCTGCAGATAAGAGGGGAACTAATGTATAAACAGAAAAATGAATAGAAGATATAAACATAAAATTCAGAAAATAATAAAAATGAGTCCTGGCCAGTGTGGCTCAGTTGGCTGGGCATCGTCACGTACACCGAAGGTTGCCAGTCCAATTCCTGGTCGGAGCACATGCCCGGGTTGAGGGCTCAATCGCCCGTAGGGGGCATGTAGGAGGCAGCCAATCAATGTTTCTCTCTACCCAGACCCCTCTCTCTAAAAATAATTTTTTTTTAATCTTAAAGAAAAAAAATACAGATGAATGGCCAATAAAGATGTGAAAAGATACTCAAGTGTAACAAAAATCATAGCAATTCATATTAAAAATGAAATTCTATTTCACACCCATCAGATTGGCAAACATTAAAAAGCCTAGCAACACCAAGTGTTAATGAAAACATGAGAAAATGCCAAGTGCTTAACATTACCAAGTAGGGATGTAAGTTGGGACCAACACTCTGGAAAGTAATTTGGCAACATCTAATAAAGTTAAAAATAAGCATATCCTATAACTGAGAAATTTCTTTGTTAAGGAGACATGTTCTTTACAGCAAGGAGACAACACAAATGTTCACCGGATAATTAGTAGCTATTCATTTAATGGAATAATCCACAACAGTAAAAATGAAAGAATTAGATGTGTATCAAGATAGGCACAACTGATCTGGCTGGTGTTGCTAATGGTTAGAGCGTTGGCCTGTGAACCTAAAGGTCACAGGTTTGATTCTGGTTCAAGGGTATGTACCCCGGTTGCTGGTTTGCTCCCTGACCCCGTCAGAGCACGTGCAGGAGGCAACCAACTGATGTTTCTCTCTCCCTCCCTTCTACTCTCTCTGAAAAGCAATGGAAAAAATATCCTTAGGTGAGGATTAACACCCCCCTCAAAAAAAAGATAAGTAGAACTCCAAAGCACATGAACAAAAAAGTTACAGAATGTGATGTTCAGTATACCATTTATGTGAATACACACAAGAAAACAAACCCTACATGTATAGGCAAGTATGAAAATGTAGACTTGGCCCTGGTTGGGTAGCTCAGTTGGTTAGAGCACGTCCTGATATGCCAAGGTTGCAGGTCTGATTGTCAGTCAGGCACATACAAGAATCAACCAATGATTGCACAAATAAGTGGAACAACAAATTGATATTTTTCTCTCTCTAAAATCAATTTTAAAATAAAGAAAAGGAAATGCAGACTTGAAGACTACATGCCAATTTCAGAAAGTGGCTGCCTCTAAGAATGGAACAAAGTGGATGGAACTGGAGAGAGGAACAGAGGGACTTCTACTTTAACTGTAATACTATTCTTGTTTAAAAAAATAGCTAAAACCATAAATATTAATATTTGCCAACTCATAATGGGTATACAGATGTTGGTTACACTATTTTCTTGGTTTTAAAAAGTACTTTTTTATGGTTTTAAAAATCTAGTTTAAAAAAAGTGTTAAGAAAAAGGGAACACTTTCAAACAGCAGAATAAAGAAAACTTGATGTGTGTACCTATTAAGTCAAAATATAAAAATGTGAATGGAAAGGATACACATTAACTCAGGATAATTATGGTCACTGGGAACAGCCCATGCAAGGGGCAAATAGACACTAATTTTTATCAATAATGCTTTATATCTTTAAAAATATATCTGGAGCTGGCAAAATGTAAATTTTTTTGAAAATATATTTTGATTTTTTACAGAGAAGAAGGGAGAGGGATAAAGAGTTAGAAACATCAATGAGAGAGAAACATCGATCAGCTGCCTCCTGCACACCCCCTACTGGGGATGTGCCCGCAACCTAGGTACATGCCCTTGACCAGAATCGAACCTGGGACCCTTCAGTCCGCAGGCTGACGCTCTATCCACTGAGCCAAACCGGCTGAGGCAGCGGTTCTCAACCTGTGGGTCGCGACCCCTTTGGGAGTCGAACGATCCTTTCACAGGAGTCGCCCAAGACCATCGGAAAACACATATATAATTACATACTGTTTTTGTGATTAATCACTATGCTTTAATTATGTTCAATTTGTAACAATGAAATTGGGGGTCACCACAACATGAGGAACTGTATTAAAGGGTCGCGGCATTAGGAAGATTGAGAACCACTGGGTTAGGGCAAAATGTAAATTTTAAGCAGTGGACAGAGGAATGTTTACTTCTTTATTTTCTGTTCCCTGTATTTCAATATTTGTAAACTAAAAATACAGTAAGCTCTGTGTTCAGAAACATCGGTAACTGTTTTCTGTAAATCGAATTGCCTTCTTTACTAAGATAAATAAAGAACATGATGTCACCTTTGTGGGGAGATTATACTTTCCATCTGGAAGAGAAAGACTCTGAACTTCTCCACATGCAGCACAAAGAAAAGCCATCTTGGTGCAAAGAGGCTTTATGTTACTGACGCGAACCACTGTCCCTCTCAGAGCAACGTATTTTCCATAGTAATTTGCTCGGACATTCTTGAGCTGTGTCAAGGGCTCATAGTTGTATATCCTAAAATGAAAAATAAGAACATATTTATCCATGAATTTACAATGGACAGAAAATTGAGACTGTCGCCCTGGATGGTTTGGCTCAGTGGATTGAGCATCGGCCTGTGGACTGAAGGGTCCCAGGTTCGATTCCGGCCAAGGGCACATGCCTGGATTGCAGGCGTGATCCCCAGTAGGGGGCATGCAGGAGGCAGTCAATCAACAATTCTCTATCATCATTGATGTTTCTATCGCTCTCTCTCCCTCTCCCTTCCTCTCTGAAATCAATAAAAATATATTTAAAAAAAAAGAAAATTGAGGCTGTCTATAGATCCTTTTAGGAGCAAATATGGAATTCTCAAACCATATCATCCCTATAAATATCAGAAACTTCATGAAAATTAAATCATTCCAAAAATAAAAAATGCTAAATCTTCCCTTTTCTTCTGGTCCCCCTGGCTGTTCTCTAGTGAAAAAGGAAAAAAAAATCATGTCAAAAGGAAAGTCTACAGATTCAGCAAATTTTGAGTTTCTAACTTCTTTTTTGAGAACTATTAGGAAGTGTCTTCTATAAATTCTGGAAAAGAAAAACAAAACCCTGATGATTACCTTATTAATCTCTTTTAATGAGAAATTAAATCTTAAAATACAATAAAGATGAATTAAAGAAAAACAAAATTTCATTTGTTCTGTGTCTGGTAGCAACATAATTTTAACAAAATATAATCATACCACTTAGTGTATTACATGGATTATTAAATTTAAACAGTAGGGTTTGGATAAGTACACATCCAAATTCAACATTTACAAAAATCTGGAGGTTGGGTAATCAACTTATTTGGGCAGAAAAGGTTTATTTCTGTCATGTTCTCCTTGAAGAATTCTCAGTGGATTTACTTGGCTGTGATGACCATATTTATTGTACTGATTTTTTTTATTTATAAAATGAGGTTCTCATTCTTAAACAGTCTTCAGTGCTTAATTCTAAATAACTGTAAAACCAGCAAATTCCTTACCTTGCATGAATATGTGGCACATTTACCATTGTTTCTCCATCTCTAGACAATCCTTCTTGGGCTTGTAATTCAGCTGCATGCCTTTCGAGATCCTTTGTTAATACCTAAACAGGGCAGACATTTATTCAAAAGTTGGAAAATAAAATATCATCTTGAAGCAGAACACTTTTATAGAAAATATAAAGTTTATGAACAGGTCAGAACAGAACACCAACAGGACTCTATAATAGTCCCTTAAAACCTGATATTTAATTATGACTTCTTTTATACTGAATCATGTTTTATCTGGGATTTTGTTGTCCATGGATTGGAAAACATCAGCATCCCTGTCTGCTACCTTTTGTCCCAACTAAAGCTAATCTTAAAAGTCCTCATGGTTGCCCCCCAAACTATTACGTCCTAGATGGCTTATGATGAAAAAATATTCTTTTTCTTCTCCATATTCACTGATAGAGAAAACAGCCCTGCTCAGTTGGTTAGAGCATCGTCCCGTGTACCAAAGGGTCTCAGGTTTGATCCCAGATGGGGCACATATGGGAGGCAACCAATCAATGTTTCTCCCCCGCCTCCTCCTCCTCACCCTCCTCTCTCTCCTTCTCCTTTCCGTATTCTCTAGAATCAATGAAAAACATATCCTTGAGGATTTAAAAAAAGACAGAGAAAATAAACATGACTTTTGAAATACCCAATACCCATTCCCTTGGCATTTGACAATAAAATAAATACTTAATGTCTATTTGCATACATATAAGCAGTATGCTGATCTAAGAGAAAAAATGAGACACATATACAACTATAATTGTAAGCAGTATGCTGATCTAAGAGAAAAAATGAGACACACTTATACAACTATAATTGTTACAAGGACCACGAATAACATGTAGAAATATCATGAGAGTTTTGAGAAGGGGTCATTAGAAAGGTTTCACAGAGAGATGATTCAGTTAGGCCCTAAAAATTTGGATATGCAAGAAAAGGGGGCCCTGACCGGTTTGGCTCAGTGGATAGAGCATCGGCCTGCGGACTGAAAGGTCCCAGGTTCGATTCTGGTCAAGGGCATGTACCTTGGTTGCGGGAACATCCTCAGTGGGAGGTGTGCAGGAGGCAGCTGATCGATGTTTCTCTCTCATTGATGTTTCTAACTCTATCCCTCTCCCTTTCTCTCTGTAAAAAAATCAATAAAACATATTAAAAAAAATAAAGATAATTAAAAAAAGAAAAGGAAAAAAAAAAGGGGCATTCTATGCTGAATGGACAGCACATGCAAGAGGTAGAAGTTATTTAGAAAATCCCAGAAAGAACTCAGTTTAGCTGGATGGTAGTGAATGAAGGAGAATTAAGAGGAAAGAAAGTTGAACCAGCTCATGGAAAGCTTTTAATGCCATTTAAAGGATGTGGACTTCATTTGATAGAAATGTCACCAGTTTCCAAGGACAAATCATGTTTACCATGTATGGCAACAATTCAGGAAAAATAATTAAGGCTTAAGACAGAGGCAGTAGGATGGAAAAGAGCTGGAGTTAAGAGATATTTTAGAAATAGAAATGAAAGGCTGTAGTGACTTGGATACTGAGAACTAAGGAGCAACAGGAGTCTGAAGACAGCAGCCACGGTTCCCAGACTTGGGTTACTAGCAGGGTACACATCTTTGTAATGAACTGTTCCTTTGTCTGGATCCCTTACCTCCCCTGCAAAATACCCCTTTAAGATCCATCATAAACCATATCACCTCTACACACTCTTCCTGAGCTTTCCCCATTCCTCCACAACAAATGAGAATCTTCTCTCTGTATCTGAACATTCCCAGCACTTTCTCTGTCAGTCCTGAGATTTATTACTTTGCCTTGAAGCATTTGTGTTTGCCAGTCTAAAAAGTGCTTTTATGTATGTTGTGCCATCAGACCCTGAGAAAAACTCATTAGGCACAGCAGGTATTGCTATTTTCAATTTATATATGGGGACACCCAGGGAGATTAAATTGAACTAAAATCTGAGGTTGGTCTTTTTGTTCCAAATTACTAACTGATATCACCATGGTGCCTCGTCTTATCTTCCCTATGAGCTTATATAGCTCCTTGAAACAAGGCTTAATTTCCTCATAATCTTTAATAAGATCAAACTAATTGAAATAAATTAGAAGTAAATGTTATATTTAAAGTAAGCAGTTGTATTAGAATAAATGGTATCATTCAGGATAGTACAGCAACCTTTTCATTCTATCTAATGTCTGTTGGTAAAAACTAAGTATCTTTTAGAGAAGGTTCTATTACTGTGAAGTTCCTTTAAAATTTTGACAAAAGTTTCACAAAACAAATACTTACCTGATGTATTGCCAGACCCATGCAAGCCAAGGTTTTCTCAGGTGCATCCCTTAATTCATTTGCTATATTTGGTATCAATTTAGCTATTTCATCGTCTTTTGTCAATTCTTTAAAATCCACCAAAATACTTCCCTTTCTTTCTATTTCGTCCTATAAAATATTTAGGAATAAAAACAGTAATTGCTTTTTCAGAGCATCCAATTACCCACTTTGCAAAAGCATATGTTTATATGGTGAAAATAAGTACTATAAATTTTGTGTCTAACTATATAAGCTTATTATTTATGCCTCTTAACCCTTGTGATTGGTATTAATAATCCTATTATCCTCATTTGATATATGAGACAATTGAGGTACAGAGAAGGTGACTAATTCAACAAAGTCCACATTGCAGGTAAGTGGCAGGGCTGGATCAAAGCAGTCTGGCTCCAGTGTCTATGATCACCCAGCACCTCAAATACATTGTTCAGTTAGATGACACAAAAATTGGGATTAGTAGTTTTTTGTTGTGTAGAAATCTTACCTTATCATATAAATCAATACGCCTTGTGAAAAAATTTTCAAATGCTTGAATCTTCTCAATAAAAGGAGAACTATCACTGTAAACTAATCAAATATGGCATTAGCACTAATAATCACACACAAGCATAATTTTCATGAGACAGAAGAAACACTAGACACACAGTAAATGACTTTTTCCAACTGCTTTGCCTTCTGATTACATTTAGATAAGAAGTGGTATGGAATATGTACTTAAGATTCTAAAACAAATTTAGGTTTACATAATCTGAAATGCAGACAGGAAGTGACTCTTTAAAAGTACCAACATTTATGTCAGATGTATACTAGACTTATAGGGTGAGCATTTCGTAAGTTATATAAATGTCAAATCATTATGTTGTACACCTAAAACTAATGTGTCAACTGTCATTAAAAAATAAAAATATTATTTTAAAAAAACTAAAAGCACCAATATCTGGGTATCTTTGTATTAAAATTTTGACATATAATAGAACCTATTAGTTCAAATAGGTTACATAATAAAGCAAAACAAAAACTAATAAAGCCAAAGGTAGACACATGAACTAAACTCTTATTCTGAAACAGAGCTAAAGACAGTCTCTACAAAGTAAATTCTACTAGTCCAAATTGCCACCTGCCAAATCCCTTCCTGAGATAAGGGGAGAGACAGTCTACTACTTAACTCTGGTTTTGAACCTGTAAAGCTATCTTTTACACTCTAAAGTTCTATAACATTTTTGAACTGGTCTCCCACACAGAAACAGTACGATGAAGCCTGGCCAGGTAGTTCAGTTGGTTAGAGCATCGTCTCAGTAGGCCAAGGTTGTGGGTTTGATCCCGGTCAGGGCACATACAAGCATTAACCAATGAATGCATAAATAAGTGAAACAACAAAATTGATGTTTCTCTTTCTTCCTTCCTCCCCTCTCTCCTGTCCTCTCTCTAAAATCAATTTTTAAAAAGTACACAACAGTACAAGGAAGTAGTATGAAACATATCTGTGTATATAATAGAAAAAAAGACTCAATACAAAAAATATTTGTAAAGTACTTTATTCATTCACAAAATAAATAGTGAGTTCCTGTTACGGAGCGAGATCATTGCCATTAAGCATTGCACAGGCCGGTGCAGTGATTTTCAACCCTTTTCATCTTCTAGCACACATAAATTACTAAAATTCTGCAATTTAACAAAAAATAGGTATAATTTTGATTCATTCACACCAGATGGCTCTTGTTGTGTTAGCTATTGTCATTTATTTATTTGACAATCCAAGGGAAAAGAGGCCAATTCCCCTAACTAAATAGTCAGGTATTGCATGTTTTAAAAATTCTTGAAGTGTACCAGTGTGCCACAGAACATCGGTTGAAAATTTCTGTCTAGTAGGAAAGACCATTGATCTATCTTTTATCTATCTTTCTTTCTTTCTCATAAGAGACATAACAAGCATATATATTCTATAAAAGCACAGAAAAGACAATTCTCCAAACCTGTATGGACAGATGTATGACATTCTTGATTATAAAAGGGCGATTCCTGCCTGGCCAGCGTGGCTCAGTGGCCAGTAGGTCACGGTTCAATTCCTAGTCAAGGCACATGCCCTGGTTGCAGGCTCAATCCCCAGTAGGGGGCATGCAGGAGGCAGCCAATCGATGATTCTCTCTCATCATTGATGTTTCCTCTCCCTCCCCCTCCCTTCCTCTCTGAAATCAATAAAAAATACATTTAAAAAATAAAAATAAGATAAAAGGGATATTCCTTAACTGTGTTTCTATAGAAACCTGTATTGGTTATCAGCTCTTGGTTCCAAGCCTACCCTTCTATCTTCTGTTTTGTGATCTTATGATCAAGATCTGCACACTGAATTTCCCAGACCACTTAGGTTCTGCCAATTAGAGGCACTATAAGAGACTAGAAGATGGGAGGAAAGAAGAAAATAATTTATTCTTATTTTCAATTCTTTTCAGCATCTCTCCAGCTGCAGAGGTTAGCTACAGTTCCCACTTCTAGCACCTACTGTGCCATCTTTCCACCAGAGTTACCAGCAGCAACCCATTTAATTCACCTCAGTTGTTTAACCACAATTTTTTAGGATATACCTCAGAGGCCCTCCTTAGAATTCTTAGATTCTGGTAACCTCAGAACTTCTTATCTTTTATTCCTCATTTATAAGGACAGTTGCTGCTCCCTAAAGTTACTACTATCTGGAAGCTTATTTCAATGTACCCTTTTAAGTCTTTCATCTTTATAACCAATCTCCCTATATTAACATAATGTTCTTATAACATAAACATGATTTCACTGTTTGGATGAATTAATATTAAAGAAGGGCTATATATCAGTAAACAAATGAATTATCTGAGATGTAGCATCCAAAGACAAGTTAAGAAAATATAATTTATTAGAGGCCCGATGCACGAAATTCATGCAAGAGTAGGCCTTCCTTCCCCTGGCTGCCAACATCGGCTTCCCTCTGACACCTGGGATCCGGGCTTCCCTCCCACCACTGGCAGGCACCCGGGACCCAGGCTTCTATCGCAGCCTCTGGAAGGTTGTCTGGTCTAATTAGCATAGTACCCTTTTATTATTATAGCCTACAGGCCCGATGCATGAAATTCGTGCAAGGGGCTCTGTGGGCCAAGGTGGCAGCCCTGGCTGCTGCCCCAACCCTTGCAGCAGCAGCCCCACCCCGGCCCTCACAGCAGCAGCCCTGGAAGGACTTCCAGTCTAATTAGCATATTACCCTTTTATTATTATAGATTATAGATAGATGGCACTTTTTACACTATTAATTCTACCTTCAGAGAGATAAAGCTTCCAGCCTTTATATGGTATGAACTGATCCAATGTTGACTGTAGTAGCAAAGACTGTGAGTTTTGTTCTGAAAACAAAACAAAACAGAAAACTAGGTTAGTAGAGACAGAGCAAACATTTTTTTCCAATTTGCTTCTCCTACCAACAATGAGAAATTGACATATTAATAGAATATCTAAATTACAGGCTTCAGTAAGAATTTTGGATATTGAAAAATCCGTCCGTTTGTGGAGTGCGGGGAAACTGCCACGGGGATGGGCCGAGTCCTTCTCTCCTTGCTTCTTCCCTTGCTCGCTTTCTCTGAAATCTCTTTCCGAAGCAGCCTCAGTTTCCCTTCTAGTCCCTCACCATCAGTGCTTTCCCCCCTGATTCAATCCACACACGCCTCCTTTTCTCAGAGCCGCTTCTTCTGAGTAGTGTCCATTGCTGCTTAAAGTCCCTTCCTATTCCCTCATTTCACCACTAATGGCAAAAACAGCTTCAAAAGATTGCATTTTTCGAGGGAGGAAAAAGTAGAAGGATGACGTTTACTTTTACTGAAAAAGTAAACATTCTTTTTTATTCTAGTGAGGGAAAAAAGAAAAAAGTACTGCTAGCAGAGGATGGTTTCGATCCATCGACCTCTGGGTTATGGGCCCAGCACGCTCCCGCTGCGCCACTCTGCTTCCACGGATATTAATGCCTCCCGATTCCTATAGAAAGTTTCCTATGTAATCTCTGTCCTAATCTCTTTACACAGCGCCGTCCAATGTCTGGTTAAAAAAAAAAAAAATCATTACTGTCTAGTCTAATCTGATTGGCTAGTTCCTGACGCAGCAGGGATTTTTAATTGGTTTACAAGCCCCAATAGGCATAAGCGGAGGAGCGAGGCGGGAGCCAATGGCGCCGTGGTTTGTTGGCTACCGGCACGCCGCCTCTGCACCCGTAGGCAGCTTGGAGGAGAGGGGCGGTTGGTGTGGCTTCCATTGTTCAGGATCCGGGGCGCCATGAGGAGGGACAGAGGCCGAGGTCCTGGCGGGCGCTTTGGTTCCCGAGGAGGCCTGGGAGGAGGGTTCAGGCCCTTGGTGCCCCACATCCCATTTGATTTCTACTTGTGTGAAATGGCCTTCCCTCGGGTTAAACCAGCACCTGATGAACCTTCCTTCAGTGAGGCATTGCTGAAAAATCAGGACCTTGCTCCTAATTGTGCTGAACAGGCCTCTGTCCTTTCATGGTGGCTTTAGGAAGCTCCTTGGCCAGGAGGGTGATGCCAGGGATGGAGTGATAGTGACCCCTTCAGAAAAGGCTTATGAGAAGCCACCAGAGAAGGAGGAAGGGGAGGAAGAGGAGGAGAATACAGAAGAACCACCTCAAGGAGAGGAGGAGGAAAGCATGGAGGCTCAGGAGTGACTCCCTTCTCTCCACCCTTTCTCACCCAAGGGGAAGACTGGAGCCTGAGCTAACTGCTCCTGGGCTCTATATGGTGGCATTTCTGAGGGCTGGGGGAGACAGGAAAGAAAATAAAAATAAACCACGGAAGTAAATGTCATCCCACTGAATTCTTATGCTGACTTAGTAGCCAGAAGTCTCCCATCTCTAGTGAAGCAGGTTACCAACTTTTCTTCATATTGTAGAATCCCCAGCCTCTCTCAACCAGTACTTTGTTGTTGAAATGTCAACTGTTCATGCCTGGAAATTTTTTTTTCCTAAGAAAAAAAAAAGTATTTCCTACTAGGGCTCTTTCTTGGTCTTGTAAAAAAAAAAAATAATCTTGGATATTAACATTCAAATACTACCTTAAAGGGCTAACATCAATAAAAGACACACTGAAATTTGAGGTTAAAGTGTTTTGAATGCCAGGCATGAATAGATTCCTTCATGAAAAAATTTAAAAATTGAATAATCATTGCAGCCCCTACCAGAACCATGTTTTCCTGTGGGTTTATTCAGGTCAGGTCTGTGTTCTCTTTCTCTCCATTTTCCTGAGAAGCTCCCACCACCTCTTCCTCTTTTCCAGCTTTGAAATCTTCCTCGTCCAAATCCTCTGCCTCTATACTCTCCATTCATGTCTTCTAAAAGATAGAAGTTAGGAAAGTCACCAAAATTATAGGGGAAATAGTGCTCCTAAGAATGCATTAACTAGTAAATCAGTGAAAAATAATACATTCTAGTTTGACACTAGTCAACAGGCTTGCAGCATAGTATACCTGATATAAATCCCTTACTCTTCTAATCTGCAGTTACTCTTTTAATCCCCATCTCTTTTTAAGGTATATACAGATGTTTAACCAAATATACTGGATGCTCATGAGACAGAAATAAGAAAAGGTACTGTACCTGTTTTCTTTTTGTTTTCAATATATTTTTATTGATTTCAGAGAGGAAGCGAAAGGGCGAGAGATAGAAACATCAATGATGAGAATCACTGACTGGCTCCCTCCTGCATGTCCCCTACTGGGAATAGACCCGCAACCCAGGCATGTGCCCTTGGCCAGAATCGAACCCAGGACCCTTCAGTCTGCTCTATCCACTGGGAAAAACCAGCTAGGGCAGTACTGTACCTGTTTTTAAGGAGCTCCCACAATAGAAATGAAAACAAGATAGGCAATTAACTCTAAGACAGTGATGGCAAACCTTTTGAGCTCGGCGTGTCAGCATTTTGAAAAACCCTAACTTAACTCTGGTGCCGTGTCACATACAGAAATTTTTTGATATTTGCAACCATAGTAAAACAAAGATGTATATTTTTAAATGCCATTTAACAAAGAAAAATCAACCAAAAAAATGAGTTCGCGTGTCACCTCTGACACGCGTGTCATAGGTTCGCCATCACTGCTCTAAGATAACAGGTTTGCAGTGTTTTGAGACTTATTATAGGGCAGCACTGGCTGAACATAATCCTGACCTGTGGGATGCTAGGAATGTATGCTCTTAGCTCCTTCTATACAGTCTGTCCTGCAGTGTCATACACACTTTTTATCAGAGATGCAAGGATACTCTTACATAGGCATTAGAGATAGAACTTTCTGGGGAAACACAGGAGTGGGACAGGGTACATACATACATGTTTCAACCTTTTTATTTCCATAGGGGCCCAAATGTGAAAGATGTTAATTTTCCAGGAAACTTCCATTACTGTCTTAAAAGACAATGGAAGCAAGTTTATTTCTAGGTCAATATTGATTAGATGGATTATTTACAGTTTTTAGATAAATTTGTTGAAATGCAAGTTTTCTTGGAAAGCATATCCATACTTATTAATGTTATCTTTTTTGCTAATTATCCCTCATATTTTTTCTATTTTGTACATAGCAAGATACTCATTTTAATTAAACTTAAACCCATATAGTTCCTAGGCGAGTATCAACAAATTGAAATATAACTGACCTTTAAAAATGGGTTTTAAAATAATTCATATAGGTGGAACACAGGGCATTTTTAGGGCAGTGAAACCATTCGGTATGATACTGTAATGGGTATGTGACATTATGCATTTGTCAAAACTCATGGAACTGTACAACACAAAGAGAGAACCCTGATGTAAACTATGGACCTTAGCTAATAATAATGTAATGAATCTGGCCCATCAACTTCAACAAATTTGTAGCTAATGCAGGATGCTAATAGGAAGGTATGGGAGGAGGGGTAGAGATGTGTATGGGAACGCTTTGTACTTCGTGCAATTTTTCTGTAAACCTAAAACGGTTTTAAATAATAGTCTTAAGAAAAAAAACAATTCATATCCTAAATATAAAAATAATACATCCGTATACTGCAGTGCAACTCCTTACAAGAACGTGTATCCGGATCTTTCTTTAAAGGGATTTAAGTGAGTTAATAACAAGTTCATGATGTTAGGGCAAGGCAGGGCTTCGATAACTGTCTAGACCACAGAACACGCTAAGAAAGTAAAGCCCAGAGGAACTGATCCAGATCAAAGTTGTTTGGTGGCAGTACTGGGCTCAAAGCCTCGTCTCAGACTCGCCAGCTGGAGTCCTACCTTCCTCAATGAGATCGTGGGGGTGAACAAAACTGGGAAAAATTCCAACACAAATGCAAGAAGTAGGGCTAGAAAATAAGCAAAGGGGCCAGCCATCGTGGGCCCGCTGTGCTTCGTTAAATGCCCTCCTTCGCTCAGGCCTCCTCAGGCTAAGTCCTTACTGGCAAAGAACAGGGACCCGAAAGCTTTCCTCCTTCACGCCCGGCCGGCTCTCCCTTCCGCTCGGGGAGAAGCACGGCGGGGCCGCGAGGAGATTCCGAGTCCTCGGGCGACCCCGGCCCACGCTCCGCGGCTCCCTTCAGCGGCAGCTCCCCTACCGTCCCCGCGCGGGGCTGTCTCATCCGTCGGAGCAGCTCAGGGACCTGTGTCTCCACTACGGCCTGGAGGGCCCATGGAGAGACGCGCACCACCTCCAGCTTCGGTCCAGCTGTCCCCCAAATTCTTTTTTGGCGCTGCCGTGACGCAACTTCCGCCCAAGGAGCGGCGAGACGGGAGGGGCGGGACGTAGTGCAGCCAATCAAGGAGTTCGGCCAAACGGAAAACCCGAGGCTCCCGGAAGCTGCCCCGAGGGTCTGACCGGAAAGAGGAAGCGGCGCTCAGCACGTGGGGGCCGTGTCGGTGGGAGGGTTCTGCGTTCTCTTGGTTCCTGGGAAGGGAAGCTGGCCGCGGCGGGCGCTGAGCTCCAGGGACGGGGTGCGGGGGCTTGGAGGGAGGCTGCGGGGTCGGGAGACCCGCCGAGCGCCATGGAGGGCTCAGGGGAGCAGCCGGGCCCACAGCCACCGCAGCCCGGGGACCACCGCATCGGCGACGGCGACTTCGTGGTGCTGAAACGGGAAGATGTGTTCAAAGCAGTGCAAGTCCAGAGAAGAAAGTGAGTCCGGTCGCTGACCTTAGGGGCCCAATGCCCCATCCTTTAGATACCCCCTACCTCCAGGTCTTCCTACGCCACGTACCCTCCCATCGGGGTCCCATTCTTGGCTCTCTGCATCCCCAACGTCCTCTCTAGTGATGTCCTCTCCCCCGCCCCCCAGGATGCCACCCTTGGCCCTCAATGTCTTCCTATTCCCTCCTGTCTTTCTGCAGAGTCCGCCTTCTATGGTCGCATATCCGGCCCTCTGCCTTCAGCATCCTTCTCAGTCTTTGCACAGAGTGCCTTTTCCACCAGCATGCTCACCCCACTCCCTGTCCTGGGGTTCTCCCCCCTAGGTCCTTAAGATCTTCTCTCCTGTTTTCTCACAGAACTCACTGTTCACCCTCCGATCTCATCCTTGCCTCTCAGCCCATCCTCCCCCCAACCCCCTTCTCCCCTAGGCCCTTGTTCCTCCCTAATCCCTCAGCCAGGATCACTCCCACAAAAATGAAACCTCTCCGACCTTCGGTGGTCTTCTGGGCTCTTCTCTCCGTCTACAGGGACTGCCTGTCTACACTGAATAACTTACTGTGGAGTGTGGGATCGCTCTAGGATTCCAAATTTTACATCGGGGGATGCGTGGCTTGGAAAAGTTAAATTGCCCAGAGGCAGTTTAGTTTGCTCAAGGTCTCAGAACTTGAAATTAGGTTTGGTTTGTGAACCTGCAGATTAATTAATCACTCTGATTTAGTATTAGAAAAGTGGGGATTTTGCATAACTTTTAGCAGGGGTGGTGAGGTTAAGTCCCAGTTGCTTATTAATGGTGGAAATGTACTGGGGTGTTTTGGTTATTGGTTAATTATCTGAAAAGTACAGCCACGCTTTCTTTTGAGTTGGGTTGTTATACAGCTTTTGACCCAGCAGTAAGTTCCATGCAGTGTCAAGAGAACAGCTAGCAGACCGTGAGTCTAGGGATTGGGAGACTTAGGATTTCTGGTGAGTGCTCAGTTCAGATGAATTATTTTACTTCTTTGAAACTGGTGTCGAACGTGAAACAAATAGCGTAAGAAAATAATCTAATAATAGTCCCGAAAGCACCAAATGGTGACAACCGAGCTTTTTGCACAAGCACCAATCCACTAAAGAAAAGAAATACAAGTGGGGGGAGGGATTTTAGTCCAGAAATGTAATATCTACACCAGCTTTTAGACATTTTTAAAATTTTCCGTTGATAAAATACTCATTTTGGTGGTTGAAATTAGAGAAATTTTATAATATATCCCTCATCACTACTGTACTTTTCGTATTCTTGAAACCAGCACTCCCTCCCCCCCCCCCCCCCCAGACTATCTGATTAGAAATGTGTGCTTGCTCCCAAGTACATAAGTTTTGGAAAGTGCCAATAATAATTATTTAAACTTTTCATTGAAGTTTAATAGAGCAGCAACATTCTTAGGTTGTAAGTTCAATGAATGATCTCAAGGTTATACAACTGTATAATGACCGTGCAAGTGAAACTTCTTTTTTTCATACTGTCCTTTTAAGTTGCCTAATTTTGAAATGTGGTTGTTTGAGTGTGCTTCTTAATAATGTTCCCTTTTAGACAAGAACTTTTTTATTAACGAGGAGACAGTCAGCAACATCTTTATTTCTAAAAAGTACTCTTGAGGATTTTTTAAAAATTTGCAATCACTTTTCTTACCAGAAGCCACAGCATTAGTTTACATTTTATTTAGAAAATGACCCTCTAAGCTCAGCTAAATCCCAGGCCAGATTCTCCCTTCCCTTAGTGCTACCCTCATCTGGTTGGGCAGAAGCAATCCTGGGTATCTAGAAGGAGACTTGCAAATCCCACTCTTTTCCAGTGAAGCCTTGGCCCCACACCCCTCTGACTGGGCCGTGCTTTCCTGGATTCAGAGTTTTCTCAATGTGTGCCATGTCCTAAGCATCCTGAGATGCATTGGCCTTTGCTGGGTAGACTGTGTGGCATAGTGGAAAAACCAGGCTTTGGGGGCAGGCAGACTTGGATTTGAATACCTGTTCCCACTTTTTAACTGTGAATCTTGGACAAGACACGTTTCCCTGAGCCTCAGATTGCTCATCTGGAAATAGGGTGCCCCAGGATTACTGCTAGAATCAAATAAACAAGTATGAAACAGCTAGCATATACTGCCTAGCCCCTGATTGACATTCAGCGGATGTTAGTTTTCTTCTTAAGAAAGAAAAGATTTTTGTTTTTGTGAAACTTCTCTTTAAAGTTGTAATAAGAGCCCTAGCCGTTTTGCTCAGGGGATAGAGCCTCGGCCTGTGGACCAAAGGGTCCTGGGTTCCATTCTGGTCAAGAGCACGTACCTAGGTTGCAGGCTCCTCTCCGGCCCAGGCCCTGGTCGGGGTGCGTGCAGGAGGCCATCAGCCAATGTGTTTCTCTCACATTGATATTTCTCTCTGTCTTTCCCTCTCTCTTCCACTCTTGAAAAATCAATGGAAAAAATATCCTTGGGTGAGAATTAAAAATAAATAAAATAAAATTGTAATAAGATAAAAATCTGGGTAATGGGATTTTGTTTGCAGTCAGCCATTCTCAATAAATGTTATTCTCATTGGAAAAAAAAAAATCTGGGTGGTTTATTTGTAAATGTAATTTGCTTTTACTAGGTAAGTTTCAAAGAAAATGGCCACTTAGGCTAGGGCCGTGGTCGGCAAACTGTGGCTCGTGAGCCACATGCGGTTCTTTGGCCCCTCGAGTGTGGCTCTTCCTAAGCCTTAGGAGTACCCTAATTAAGTTAATAACAGTGTACCTACCTATATAGTTTAAGTTTAAAAAATTTGGCTCTCAAAAGAAATTTCAGTCGTTGTACTGTTGGTATTTGGCTCTGTTGACTAATGAGTTTGCCGACCACTGGGCTAGGGAATTAGTTAAATCCCCATCACCTCAATATTGCTTAGTTTTGAGATTTTCTTATGTAAGTTGCAAGAGGTATCAGTGTGTGTCCAGCAGACGGGTAATCTTGACAACCCTTTATGCTACTTAGGAAGTCTGCAAGGCTGTGAGTTTGGACATCCTGTCGACAGTGCTAATTGGAGTCACACCACTGCCTCGGAAGAGGAATGTCTTGTCCTTGTTTCTCATTCCAAAATAAATGTTTCTGTGGCTTCTTCATTAATGTTATGTCTCTGCTGCCACAACCCAATTGCTTCTAGTTCATTTGTCAGTTCATGTTCAGAGATAATGCTGTAGATCATCCTTTGTGAAGACCAGTTTTTGTTTTTTTTTTAAATTTTTGTGACTAATTCTTTTTAAAAAATATATATTTTATTGATTTTTTACAGAGAGGAAGGGAGAGGGATAGAGTGTTAGAAGCATCGATCAGCTGCCTCCTGCACACTCCCTACTGGGGATGTGCCTGCAACCAAGGTACATGCCCTTGACCGGAATCGATCCTGGGACCCTTGAGTCCGCAGGCTGACGCTCTATCCACTGAGCCAAACCGGTTAGAGCTGTGAAGACCAGTTTTAAAGTAAACTAGATCAAACATATCTTTTCTATTCAGAATGCAAATGAGCTGCAGCTAATGATTGCATTTTCTTCCCCAGAAAAGTAACTTTTGAAAAACAGTGGTTCTATCTGGATAACGTCATTGGCCATAGTTATGGAACCACATTTGAAGTGACCAGTGGAGGAAGTCTTCAGCCTACGAAGAAAAAGGAAGAGCCTACTTCAGGTGCACTACTTTGGGTGTATGGAATAGGTGTTCTTGATCTGGCTAGTCAGAAATCTGTCACCCCCAATTCGTTCTAAAGTGCTAGTCCAGCCAATCTCCAAAGAAGTCTAAACTCATAATCTAAGAACTATAGCTTGGTGGAATGAAGCAAGGTCTGCCTTTGGCTTCGAGATACTTGGATTCTGCCTCCAGCCCATTGTTAACTCACTCTCTGACCTTAAACCAGGCATTTAATTCCATGAGTCCTTGCTGTTTCAGTGTAAGCGCAGATGCAGAGCCCTTTCAGTGCCCAGAAGCTGAGTAAAGCTTTGAGGTAGTTTACGAATAGGGTGGAGGTTAAGAGGTCTGGCTCATTAGGTTGAAGTTTCAGCTCTATTACTTGCCGTGTAACCTTGGGCAAGTTAATTGGTTTCTCTAAGTCTTATATCCTTATCTGTAAAATGGGGCTATAAACATTTAATGCCTAGGATATAGTGAGCATTCAGTCACATGACATATAGAAAGTTCTTAATAGTACCTTGCTTATAGTAAAGGTCCCATAATTTTAGCTGTTATTATTAATTAAAATGAAATACTTAAAATTTGTTTAAAAAGATGTAATTAAAATACTTTATTAATAAAATAAATATTCTTAAGTAATTTTAAAAGTAAATGATTAAAATACTATTCAAGTTCTGGTTCAAACCAGTTCATTAAATATTTTTTAATTAACATCCGTATTTTTATTAAGTACCAGATATGTTCCAGAAATGATTAGTCATTGCGATTATAGCAATTCATGAGACGGATCATGCCATAAAATTTATTAGTGGGAAACACCAAAAATAATCTGGTAGGTAAGCAAACCAGATGGTGATGTGTGCTATGAAGATGACAAAGCAGGGAGGTATATGGAGGCTGACTGGATGAGCTGAGACTTGGCTGAGATGATAGAGCTCAGCCCTGAGTGATGGAAAAGATCCAGCCACTCACATCTGTCATAAGAGCATTGCAGGCAGAGAGAGCAGCAAGTACCAACGCCCCGCTCTGGGACCATGCTTAGGGGCTTAGGAACAGAAAGAAGGGCAATGTGGTTGAGTATGGGGGTCAAAAAATGAGGCCAAAAGAAGATAGCCAGGAGCCAGATCATACACAACTTTGCAGGTCATCTTTGGATTGTATTCTAATTGCTAGAGGAAGCCTCTGTGGTTTTGTGCATCAAAATAAATAAGCCAGTTTGCATTTTAGAGAACTCTGGTGTCAGGTGTATTGCAAGAGTGGGAGCAGGAAGGTGAGTTAGAGAATTGGAGTAGTCATGACAAGATAGGATGGTGGAACTGGAAGGCAAAATTTGCATGTACATTCCAGTGGAACTGGAAGGCAAATTTGAGTGACTGATGGGCTGATTGTGGATATGAACTTAGAAGAAGGAAGATTTTAAAATAATTTCAGATCATAAATGTCATAAAGCAATTTCCTTCCTTAGAGACCAAAGAAGCGGGCACTGATAATCGAAATATAGTTGATGATGGGAAATCTCAGAAACTTACTCAAGATGACATAAAAGCTTTAAAGGACAAGGGCATTAAAGGAGAGGTAATATTCAAAGGATACTGTGTTTTGTTTTTGTTTGGTATTTAGGGAATTGCTTGGTGTTTAAAGCAGAATTTACCCAAGGTAAAATGTAAAAATACTGCATACTTGTTAGAAATAGCTTGGAATGTACATGCAATTCAGTATATCAAAAATTTCATTTAATAACTTAGTGCCTGTTAGAGCTTAACTTTATTTTCAGCAATGTTTTCAGCTAGTGTCTTCAAGAATGACAGTTGCCTTGCCCTCTCTTGTGTTTTTACTGTATATCTCTGTTCTTTTATCTTGGTTTAAATGGAGTTATAAAGTACTTGTATTTGAATACAAATTCTAGATAGAGTAAAAAACTACAAAGTTCATCCATTTGGACTTCTATGGAAAAGGGACTGGAGAATCAGACATTTGTCTACACTCTGGGGTAAGAAACCTAAAATAAAATATCAGGAAATCTGCCTGCTTCTTTTCTTATAGGAAATAGTTCAGCAGTTAATAGAAAATAGCACAACATTCCGAGACAAGACAGAATTTGCTCAAGATAAATATATTAAAAAGAAGAAAAAGAAGTAAGTTTTTGTTTGAAAAGGAAACATTAAACATTTTTGTAGCTTTAAAAAACATGTTATTAAAAATAAAACATTTTAAACCAGTTTTTTAAACTTGGCGCTCTGTTTTTTTCTTCCCCCAGATATGAAGCCATCATTACTGTTGTGAAACCAACTACCCGCATCCTTTCAATTATGTATTATGCCAGAGAACCTGGAAAAATTAAGTACGCTTTGTTTCTTTCAAAAGTATAATTGGGGGAAAATTTATCTTTAAGAAAGTCATGATTTTAAGTAAAGTGAAAAACTTGCTCACCTGAATAAAGTATTCTACCTCAGAAACTGTAAGTTCTTTTTACTATTGCCTCGATAATCAACATACTTTTAATGAAACAAATCTTGAAAAATGATCATTAAAATAATGGGACTTGCTTAGCTAAAGTGAGTGAATCATTCTTTTTTATTTTATTTTAGCCACATGAGATATGATACACTAGCCCAGATGTTGACATTGGGAAACATTCGTGCTGGCAATAAAATGATTGTGATGGAAACGTGTGCAGGCTTAGTGCTGGGTGCTATGATGGAACGAATGGGAGGTAAGTTTTAACATTTTCAAGTTCATGATTTGAGTAGAGGAGTCTAAAAAATAAAAAACGTAATCTCATGGAAAGTGGGGTTGAATTACTGTGAGGTTATTGAAATGACTTGGGCTTGCACAGCTCCAGCCCCCAGGACCATGCTGCGCAGCCCACATCTCCCAGCCTGTGCTCTGTTGGCACCCACAGATGGCAGTTGTCCTTCCCAGCTTCACAGCTTCAGGAGCAGTGGGGATGGTTCTCAAGCCTGTGGCTGGCTAAGACCTCCAGGGCAATGATTTCAGTAAACTCAGATAGCTGGTGCTCATCTTACTGGTCTGAATTAAGTGGGGAAAATACTAAGGATATATTCTCTCCTGGAAGATATAACATAGGCTGATTTGCCTGTTCTTTTTTTTTTTTTTTTTTATTGATTTTTTACAGAGAGGAAAGAAGAGGGATAGAGAGTTAGAAACATCGATGAGAGAGAAACATCGATCAGCTGCCTCTTGCACACCCTTTACTGGGGATGTGCCCGCAACCAAGGTACATGCCCTTGACCGGAATCGAACCTGGAACCCTTCAGGCCGACACGTTCTATCCACTGAACCAAATTGGTAGGGCTGATTTGCCTGTTCTTTCTCTGACCCATAGAAGATAAGAACTTTTGCCTGGCCCGTGTGGCCCAGTGGTTGAGCATCAACCTATGAACCACGAGGTCACAGTTCAATTCCCAGTCAGGGCACCTGCTTGGGTTGTAGGCTCAATCCCCAATTGGGGGTGTGCAGGAGGCAGCTGATCAATGATTCTCTCATCATTGATGTTTCTATCTCTCCCTCTCCCTTCCTCTCTGAAATTAATACAAATATATTTTAAAAAAGATAAAAAAATTTCAACCATCTTGTTTGAAAGTAATGACACTGGGCTGGGGGGAAGCTGAGAACCAGTCACCAATCATGTGATATCCAAATTTACACAATCACGGGGTTTTACGATAGTATCAAGTGGGGGTAAGCTTGTTTAAACTCCCTGTTTATCTGTTTGGGAATTGTATTACATCCATTGAGAGTACTCATAGACTCCAAACTCCCATCATCTGTCAGCCTCTGAGCAGAGTCAAGTAGAGAGAATTTGAGTCTTCTTACTGCGGAGGACCATGAGGATTTGCAAAATCTAGAGCAGTGGTTCTCAACCTTCCTAATGCCGCGACCCTTTAATACAGTTCCTCATGTTGTGGTGACCCCCAACTATAAAATTATTTTCGTTGCTACTTCATAACTGTAATTTTGCTACTGTTATGAATCGTAATGTAAATATCTGATATGCAGGAAGTATTTTCATTGTTACAAATTGAACATAATTAAAGCATAGTGATTAATCACAAAAACAATATGTAATTATATATGAGTTTTCCAATGGTCTTAGGCGACCCCTGTGAAAGGATTGTTCGACCCCCAAAGGAGTCGAGACCCACAGGTTGAGAACCACTGATCTAGAGTCACTTTCTTCAAGAGATGTTTGTTTCTTTTGTCTGTTCAGGTTTTGGTTCCATTATTCAGCTGTACCCTGGAGGTGGCCCAGTTCGGGCAGCAACAACATGTTTTGGATTTCCAAAATCATTCCTCAGTGGTCTTTATGAATTCCCACTCAACAAAGTGGACAGTCTCCTAAAAGGAACATTTTCTGCCGAGATGTTATCTTCAGAGCTAAAAGACAGTGCTTCAGTGGAAGAAAATAATGGCACACCGGAGGAAAAACGGACTCCAGAACAAGAGAACGAAGACAGCGTGGCAGAGGCCCCAGAGAGCACTCACCCCAAAGAGCAAGAAACCATGGAAATTGTCTCTCAAGACCCAGAGTATAAGGATCCTAAAGAGAGAGGAAGCAAAAAGGATTATGTAAGAACGTTAGAGTCCCCACTGCCCTCATAATACTCCCCTCAGGACCTCAGTTAATTTTGTTTAAGCACTGAGATTTGATTTGGCTTTGCAGCATCAGCTCCCAAAATAATAAATACCACACACAACAGATGGAGAAAGAGTGTGTGTGTGGGTGCACACGTGTGTGTGATATAATCTTTGAGATGGAGTTTTATGATACAGAAATGTTGTATATAGTAGTTTAACGATGGTTTAATAACACAATGGGCTGTCTTGTATGTTTTCAGCTTCCTTAGCAATGGCCTCCTGTTGCTTTAGTCCAGCGGTTCTCAACCTGTGGGTCGCGACCCCTTTGGCGGTCGAACGACCCTTTCACAGGGGTCGCCTAAGACCATCCTGCGTATCAGATATTTACATTACGATTCATAACAGTAGCAACATTACAGTTATGAAGTAGCAACGAAAATAATTTTATGGTTGGGTCACAACATGAGGAACTGTATTTAAAGGGCCAGAAGGTTGAGAACCACTGCTTTAGTCCAAGTTGATAAATGTTAAAATGTTTTGGCAAACCAGCATTTCCATAAGCCTGACTGAATGACCTCAGTACATTGGTTTCTCATTTTTTTCTTGAAGATTCAGGAAAAGCAGAGGAGACAAGAAGAGCAGAGGAGAAGACAGTTAGAGGCTGCTGCTCTGCTGAGTGAAAGGAACGCAGATGGGTGCGTTGATGAAAGAATGCGGGCAATACCTTGCTGCATGTGGGCTCTGCCTCAAACAGATCAGCATTCTCTGCTTGTCTGCTTTGATTCTAGTGGGGGCAGAGATAATAATTGTGTCTTGGGTTTTTAAAGAAAGGAGGCTGCATCTGGTGGAAGTGGGAAATTGGACTGGTTTCAGAGTTTTTAAAGATATTTGAAATTTCTCCAATGATGGTGCATCTGCTGGGGCTGCGGATGGTGGGGCATTCAGATTGATTTGAAATTGGCTAATGCGAGGGGTAGGGAGACCTGCCAAAGAGAGAGAGATTCGGTTGCCTGCAAAGCCAGCATCATGATGTTGGATTTGTTTCTAGATGATTTTTTTAAAAATCAAGAATGTTAAGTGCTACTTAGAGTTGCCAGGCACCATGAGAGCTTATAATTCAGTTTGTTTTCTAGAAATTAATAGCTCATAATTTTATTTGGAGTTTCTGGAATGTACACAAAGCTCCTCTTTGTGCAAGACATGCAAATACTGATCATTTTAGATGTATTTTAAAACCTATGCTCCATTTTGGGAGCATAGAGAGGAACATATCCAACATCTTTCTTGCAGTTTAATTGTAGCCAGTCGTTTCCATCCCACTCCACTGCTGCTGTCGTTGCTGGACTTCGTGGCCCCTTCAAGGCCATTTGTGGTCTACTGCCAGTATAAAGAGGTAATACTAAAACAGAATGGAGGGGAATTCTTGTATCCGAATATTGATTCTCAAATTGTGTGGCCCTAGAAGTAATTCTTAACAGAACTTTCTCTGTGCCTTCAGCCTTTGTTGGAATGCTACACAAAACTGCGGGAAAGAGGAGGGGTCATCAACCTCAGGCTGTCTGAAACCTGGCTCAGAAATTACCAGGTACGTGTTCTTACAGGCAGTCCCAGGAGCTGCTCGCCGGAGTCTCTAGCTGCTTGCAGTAGTGCCGGAAGTTGTCAAATACAGATATCCCCATTTCTGTATAGAGATGACACTGTCTCTCACGCCTATGACTCAGAGAAAGGGCCCTGATCTTTCCTGACCCTTTCTTTCTCCTTTCGTGTCAGGGTCTGTTACTGTGTAACTCTAGGAACATTTAATATGCAAAGCATTCTGGTTGTGTTTACTCAAGGCCTCAAGATCACTGTGGGGGAAACAACTGACAATAGCAAAATCCCCAAGCCAAGAAAGGGACCCTCCCATCTCTGCTCAGATATTTTTGCATCAAGCTTCAGGATTGTTAGTGGGCTCTGTGTCAGTTCAGGTCCTCTGGAAGGCATATGTCAAGATGGAATTAGAAGTGTAAGAGATTTTTTTTCAGGGAAAATGCCTCTGAAAGATAAGGAGAGAGGGAACAGGATTAGGTAGGGAGAGTTGTCAGACCATGATGCAGGTCTGGTGCCTATGAAAAGAGGGGGACAAAGGGGTAGGGGAAGAAGGCTGCAGTGCTGCTCTGAGAAAGTGCCAGCCAGGATCATGGGGAGCCCCAGAGCAAAGACTTCCCACTAAAGGAGCCCTGTGTTGGGCAGAAATGGTGCAGTCCTGGTAGCCATTCCGTTATCAACTTGGAGCAGCCATGGCCTCCATGGGAGTGAAGGCTCCAGCAGATCCCAAAGGAGCAGCTGCTAGAAGCTTTCTGCTGCTTGAAATCCTCACAGCCAGTTCCCTCTTGAAAGAGCTGAGGGAACACCTCCATGCTGCCACAGGCTCTGCCCTGCTGCTTGGACATCTTGCTTGTCTTACAGGACGCTACTGCCCTGGGCCGTCCTGCCCTCCAGGGCAGCCATCGTATTTAGCTGTGGTAGCAGGAGAGAAGTCTTGTCAGAGTCAACAGGGCATAGGAAAGGGAGACTGGCATATGTCCAGTAGCTACATCTCCAGGGACCCAAGCCCCACCATTGGCCATGATGCATCCAGACCCAGAGCACTGCACAAACCATTTGCCAAGAGAAACTTGCTTCAGGGTGAAGAGAAGCAGCTTCAGTTTTATTTTTCACAAGAAAATCACTTAAATCACTTTCGGTACTTTTATTAACAATCATTTAAGGGGTGGAGCTCCTTAGGAATTGGCTCATTTAAATGTTCAAGAGAATCTATGTCATTTAAATTCTGGTTTCTGGCATGTATATTGTTAGCATGTACTTCACCTGCTTAGGAAAACATGAGTGTCTCTCTTTCTGTCTTGATTAGGTTTTACCAGATCGAAGTCATCCCAAACTGCTGATGAGTGGAGGTGGCGGGTACCTTCTCTCAGGCTTCACTGTCACCATGGACAACCTTAAAGCAGACCCTGGTCTCAAATCCAACTCAAGCACTTTAGAATTACGCAAGACTGAAGAACCAGCAGCTAAAAAACGGAAATGCCCGGAGTCTGACTCTTAACCTTTTGAAAGCTGCTTTGATTTTTGTTCTTAGGCGTTATACAGTTAGGAAGTAAACTTTAAATGTCCTAAGAATAAGATGATGTCTGTACACTTGTTCCTGAGAAAGATAAGTAAGCCTTTTGTTCACCTCTGACAGATGGATCTGGTCTGTCAAAACCTTGAGCCAAAATACCCAGGCCTGGGTATGCAGTGGGCTGAGATATGGCCAATTCTGTTTATTTCACAGCAATACACTAAGTACTTTTAGTACTCCATGCAGATATCTTGAGAATTTAGACATCCTAAAGATATATTTATACAAGACTTTGTTTATGTGTTAAGCAGAATAACAGCATAGTTAAAACTTGGTGGGTACTTTAAGGAAGGAATTTGTGGAAAATTTTCCCTGTTCCACTTTCTGCAACCTAAGCAATACTGATGTGTGTGTTAGATTTACAGTACCAAAAATGTCCACCCTCTTCCCTGCAGTGGAAGAAACTTTTAAAATGCCAGATGTTTTATTTTAATAGTTGACAACCTAGGAAAGTCAAGTATTTATTTTATTGCTTTTTTTGTTGATAGAAAGGTGTAGTAGGGTGCTTTTTTGTATTAATTTACCAATCTCCTCATTCTTTATTCTAAATAAAGTGACTAGAATTTTGGAGTACTATTCAATTAAAGGAAACAAATGGTTTTTTCCCTCCCCAGAGACGTATGGAGATACATAATTGTATACACAAATATACGTACAGTGAGTCCTCATTTAACGTTGTCAGTAGATTCTGTGACTTGAAGCAAAAACAATGTATACTGAAACCAATTTTACCATAGGCTAGTTCATAGAAACAACAGTTAAGTTCTTACGGCATCTCATCAATGTTATAATGAAATTACACTGAATGAACCGATGTTATCTGAGGACCTGCTGTATATGGATGTTAGTATATATTCATATATATAGATATTTATATATATATATACACATACACACGGAGACAGGATGCACTATTCCTATGACTCTGACAAAGTTTAGCACAGGGCTTAGACCAGTTCTCATTGCATTAGTGTCACTCCTTGTCCAATGTATTTTAAAGTGCCTTTTTGGTGATTATTAATGCTGGTTTGTTGAGCTCTGGCATGATTAGTTGTTTAGTCTTTTTAAGCTCTGAAAAAATATAATCACATTATTTGGGCATCTGCTGCAGCCAAGAAAAGTATTTCAAGTCAGCCAAGGCTCTTGTCCACGAGTCTTGCTCACTTAAATACGCTCATTGTGTGTACGTATTGTTCACATCGTTAGAGTACAGATGCAAATCATCAGCCAGGAGCATCTCAGAAAAAAAAGCGTTTCCTAATAGCATGCACTATTTTAATAATGGCCAGTGTGATTACCAGGTACAGTTCTGATTCTTTTTTCTTAAAACAATTGCTTTCAAAGAATAAAAGTGTTTTCTACTGGGATCTGTTGTACTGACATTAATGATGCCGTCTGTGACACCGCGTTCACTGGCTTTCTGCCGATTGTGACACATGGTCTGTAAGAAAACATGTCCTGAGTGGCCCCTCACTAGACTTTCTTTGCAAACAATCCTTGCAGGTGTCACCCAGGTACAACCAGTTAAGTTTGGTCAAGGGGAACGGTGCATAGACTCATTCAGTAGTGGCTGGTCTCCACTGGTGACTGTTAGAACCATCGCCCCCTTGGGATTCAGCCCATTCCCAAGTTCCATTCTATCCATTCAGTCTGTTGTCCTGCACTACTGTGTGCCCACCGAGCTGCCGCTGGGGTTGACTTGTGGACTGATCTCATGCCCTAGCAGCAAGTTAACCCTAACCTTTGAAAGTTATTTTCCTCTCAATATAGTTTACTTTGAGGACTGATGATTTGTGGTTTGAAAACCTGTCTAAACATACGGTGACAGACTCAAGGAAGAGAGGCAAAAAAGAAAAAATGTGATTGATTTAAATTAGGGTCACCAAAATAGAGCCCACAAGTCTAATCTTGCTCATTGCCAGTATAGCCTGAAAGCTAAAAATGACTTTTCCATTTTTAAATGGTTGAGGGGGAAAGCAACAGAAGAATAGTCCTGTGACTTGCAAAAATTACATAGCATTCAAATTGCAGTGCCCATAAATTAAGTTTTAGTAGAGCACAGCCATGGTAATTTGTGTATAATATGGTTCCTGGCTGCTTTCATTCTGTGGCAGAAGCCAACAGTTGTGACAGAGACCATATGGCCCTTAAAACCTAAAGTGTGTGCCATCTGGCTCTTTAAGAAAAAGTGCTGCCTAGCTGGTGTGGCTCAGTGATTGAGTGTCAACCCATGAATCAGGAGGTCATGGTTGGATTCCTGGTCACATGTCTGGGTTTCAGGCTCAGTCCCTAGTAGGGGGTATGCAGGGGGCAGCCTATCAATGATTCTCATCATTGATGTTTCTCTCTCCCTTCCTCTCTGAAATCAATAAAAATATATTTTTTAAAAAGAAAAGAAAGTATGCTGACCATGGATTTAAGTGATCCTTCTGGGCCCCCCAAACCTGCTGGCAGCATCTGACATGGTTGACCCCTCTGTTTGCTACAATTTTCCTCCTGTGGCTTCTAGGACAGCACTCTCCTGGTTTCCCTCCTGCCTTTCGGCCTTTCTTCCTCCATCCGCTGCTGGTTCCTCATCACCGCTGAGATGAATGTTTAGGGAAACATTGCACCTCTTCACTTTTTTGTCTACTTTTGTCTACACTCACTCCCTAGATGGAGGGATTTGAGAAATGATGAAAGAAAAAGATATGACCATGAGGTGGCAGTAGCACCCACATGTTTTACTGTGTAATGGGTGACACCTGACAGGTTTTGAAGGTGGAACGGAGATGACCCTCACAGCAGAAATCTATCCAGAAGCTATACCTTGGAGTTGCTACTCAGATGGGAAGCGGGACAAGAGAGGGGAGTCAGAGAGGTGCCTTTTGTCTCAATGTTGCTCAGCAGTGTGGCAGGGAGTTGCTGGGTCTGAGAGCTCTGAGGGGCAAAAAAAAAAAAATGCCATAATTTATAAGGCTTGGGGTTTTATAAGCACAAGACTATCTTATCAATGGCCAGCAGATGCCAGGTGTACTTTGGCAGAGGTAGGCAGGTGGGTCCTAAATGCCTAAACATTTGCTCATTTGGATGATGTTTAAAAATAAATGGATATGTAATATTTGTATCTGGCCCTGGCAGGTTTTTGAACTAATACTTCTCAGCCTACAGTGAAGAAATAACCTACGGGGCTAATGCACAGAGGCTGTCTTTGGCTCATTTATAAAAAAGGAGGTGATCTCGCCCAGTGTTATGGGTTGGCTCAACGAGATAGACCACCGATTCAGAATTTAAATTTAATAGCCTTTATTAAGCTGGCCAGCTGACCACAGCCCGTACCTTCCCCCTCTGGGAAGCCTCGCGGCATGTGGCAGAGATCAAGGGTGCAGTATGATCCTTTATAGCAAAACAGTGTTACCTTAGAAGTTCACAGAAAGTTCATAAGAACAAAGGGGGGGGGGGGGCGTTAAACAGAGTCACACCTGGCTGGATCGTATCATAACACATTGTTTTTCTAAGACAATCTAGCAATTTTTCTTCCATCGTTCCTAACCCTGCAATCCCTCTCCATACGTCAGTCCCCCCTCCCAGCACATACACAATCCTTCTCCATATCCTGACAACACAATCCTTCCTCATACATCCCCCTCCCTCCGAGCACATTCAATTTCTCATGTCGCATTTCCTCCCCTTAGCACATTCTGTAACATTCTGTAACCCTTCCATGCCGCAGTCCCTCACCCTAGCACACCAGTTTTAAGGCTTTAAATACCATCTCTATGATGATGACTCCCACAGTATGTCTTTAGCACCGACCTTTCCTTAAGCTCCAGGCCCATATACCCAACTCAACATTTCAACTTGGTGTCCGGTCACATATCAAACTCAACATACCCCAACCTGCGCTCCTCATACCTCCCCTCCCAAGACAGTCCCTCCTGCAGTCTTCCCACCTGTTCTTCAGGCCTAAAACCTTGGTATCGTCTGTGACGCCTCTTTCTCATGCCACACCAAATCCAATAGCCCTACCTGTCATGTCTCTCTCAAATAGGTCAGAGGGTGACTACTCCCACCATCAGGGCCTTCACCCTGGTCCCAGACATTACGATGACCCACCAGGATTATTGCAGTGGCCTCCTGACTGGCTTCTGCATCTCCGCCCTCACTTCCCCACTGCCTTAGCTCAACCCAACAACCAGAGTGTTCTCGTCATTAACTTGCTGTTTTCACCTTAAACATATATTATTGTAATTAAAAGAAGTTGGTGGCCCTGGGCAATCCTTGACTTCTATGTTTTTAAATATGTTTTTATTGATTCAAAGAGAGGAATGGAGAGGGAGAGAGAGAGATAGAAATATCAATGATGAGAGAGAATCATCAATCAGTTGCCTCCTGCATACCCGCTATGGGGATCGAGCCTGCAACCCGGCAATCGAACTATGACCTCCTGGTTCATGGGTCGATGCTCAACCACTAACCTCCTACCCTGCCAAAGCATTAGGAGTGGATTAATTAAATGTTCGACCAAATATAGCAGGCTAATTTTTAAGTTGATAATTTTGTATGGCCCGAGAATGATGTTATAAATATCCAAATGGCCCTTGGCAGAAAAAAGGTTCCCCATCCCTGCCTTACAGAGTAGAAATCAGGCCCGGATGGTCCAGCGATCTTTCTGGACCAGATGTGATTCCCAATCCTGAGTTCTTCCCATTATCCAGGCTTTCTCCTCAGCCCTGAAAACTGACCATGGGCCAGATATTCCCAGAGCTCTCCAGATTATAGGATTTTTAAAGTAATGTCTTAGCTCTTTTTATTTATTTTTTCCAAACAGGTTCTTCAAGCCTATTTAATCTTTCTCCAGCCTGCAGGAGCAAATGTCTTTTCCTGATCTCTCTTTATATCCTTGAAAGGTTTGCATTGTTTTCCTATTATAAATCCAAGACCAATAAATCCTAGTGCTGTCTTTAGAATTCACTTTAAAGAATGGACTTGGAAATCACACTCCTCCATATTAGCCCAAAGGAAGCTGAGAACATGAAACTTTAGGTTTCAGATGAATCTTTTATTATTTTAAACGGATACAAACATATTTTTTTCAAGGATGGTAGCACAGTCATTATCACAAGCATGTTAATATGTTGATTTTGCGAGAGAATATGCTACAAGTCATGCTATTCTTATTTTCAATAGCATTCTGGCAAAAATTAAAGACATTCCTGATTGCTTCAAGCACTTAATGAATAGTAAATTCTATTTTCTGCCTTTGGCTAAATAAATGGTGGTGGGAAATAGATAATGTGAAGGCTGCTTCTTAAAATGGCCCTTGGCTCCATCGACCCTCAGCCCCTTCGATTACCACTGAACTTCTCAGCTATTTTCTGTAGTTCCAAATCCATTGCAGCCAAGTTTTCAAGTTCTTTTTCCTAAAAAACACAGAAAAATAGAAGCATGAGGTCCCAGATCAATTTATGTCATTGTAGTTTAAGGCAGCAGGTACAGAAAGGGGAATTGTTGATATGTTAGAGGTTATATGAGACACCCTACATCAGTGGTTCTTAAAGTGTAGCCCCCGGGCAGCGGCGTCACTGAGGAACTCCTCAGAAATGCAGATTCTTGGACTCCACCTGGGACTTACTGAATTCCAGATGCTGATGCACAGTCAGGTTTGAGAAGCACCTATGTGATCAATATGAGGAAAAGAGGACAGCCCTGATCATGTTACCTCTCCCAGGTGTAAATTTCTGATTATTACCGGCCATGTGCTGGCAAGGAAAGACCAAAACAACTAATTTCTCTATCATCTGTTCTTCCTTGGGAAATAGTGATGCAGCGCCAAATAAGCAAGGGAAGACACCAGAGCAGTGGTTGGTTGTCAACCTTGGCTGAATACTGAAACCACCTGGGAGCTTTAAAAAAGTCTGATGCCCAGGCAGCACCCAGTACCAAACAGGATCTCTGGGTGAGTCCCAGACATCAGTAATTCTGCAAGCTCTCCAGGGGGTTGCAGTGTGCGGTCAAGGTTGAGCAGCAGGTGGGCAGGGATGCTGACAGTGGCAAGATATGGGGGGGGGGGGCAGTAATCAAACAGAAGTTGTCTCCACTCCGTTAACTAGGGGTGCATTATCATGGTGATTAATTTCCAGTTTCTCCCCATTAATACTAGATAGTCTTGAGCATATTAACATTAACCGTCTTAAGTTAATTTTAAACAAAATCCCCACACTGTACCTCTTCCTCGGTCAGAACTCCGGGGCCAGCCCTGTCCTTTTCACCTTCCGCTGCGTGGTGTGGGCTCAGTGGCTCCCCGGGGTCATAGAAATCCGGAAATTCAGCCGACTTCTTCCTGAAGTGCAGGAGCTGGTCCAGTTGGGCCACACGGTCGTACTGCCTTTTCAGATCCAGTTTGGGGACCAGGTTTCTCTTCTCATATCCCCAGTTCACATCCTCCTCAAAGGGCTTTCTCTCCCACCAGTCATAGCTGTATTCTGGGAAGAAATTCTTCTCATTCAAGGTCAGGCCATTTTCATCTTCACCCTCAAGAAGATTGTCATCTATGTCATCTTTTCTCTCAAAATGGCCGCTCTTCACCTGGGAAGGGGCGTAGTAAGGGTTCAGCAGCTCCCCTAACCTCCTCCTCTTCTCCGTGGTGTGGTAGGGCGCATACTGCTTGCCTGGAAGCCGGGCTTCCTCCCTGTTCTCCTTAGTGCCTAGCAGGTCCTCCTGCCGCTGCCACTTCCCCTGGGCCCCCTCCTCACCGTTTTCCTCATCATAGTTGAGGTCATTCCTGTCCTGCTCTTTCCACTCGCCCTGCGGGTGCCTCCTTGTCTTGTCCATCTGGTTTTCTTGAACACGGTAGTGTCCTTCACCCAAAAATCGTTTCTCTTCTTTGTCTGGGCTGGCATAGGCCCCAGGCTCCCCGACCCTGGCTCTGTGGCGGTATCCCCACTCAGGGCCCCTCTCCTCCGCACTTTCCTCACCATATCCATATGCCATGTTGTCAAGCTCTGCGTTGGGGGGAGTTCGCCTGTCCTCTTCCTGGCTCGCATCACTGGGAGGCCTTGGAGCCCCGTACTTCTCATTTCCTCTGGCCCCATAACGCGCCCCCTCCGGGTTCTCAGGAGCCGGAACCCCTATATAACTCCTCACGACTTCCCCATATTCGGGTTCTTCCTCTGAAGCCCTGTAGTGGGTTGGATAACGGTCCCTCTTGTCCCCTAAGCTGGCCATGCCCACGTTGGGCTCTTCGGATTCCGCATGGGGTTGCCCCCTTTCCTCTGAGGGAAGATTCCTTTCTTGAGAGGATCTGTCAGGCCTGCTCCGCCCGTGGTGATGTCTCGGCCTCCAGTGTCGTTTGTCCATCTCATGGCTGGCGTCTTCCTCACTTTCCTCAGAGTCTTCCTGGCTCCCAGATTGGCTTTTAGACCCGTGGGAGTGTTTCTCCGGGTTCCTTGTCTCTTCTCTACTCTCTTGGCTACTCCTCTCCCTGCTGTGTGTCTTCTCCTCGGGGAGCCTGGCAGAGTGTGTATTGTATCTGGACATTATCTCCTCTTTTTTCTTAGCTGCAGCCGGGTTTCTTTTGTCAAGAAAGGCATTTTGTGTCTCGCCTGGCTCTTCCAGGTGTTTCTCTTCACTGCCACCTTCCCCATGCTCCCTTTTTGCGTATTTCTCTCCTTCCTCTTCCTCACCGTCCTCTCCCTCGCTCTTCTCAGGATGGTATGTCTTTGCTTCTTTGGAGACTTGACTCTCAGAGGGATGGAGGCTCCCTTGGGGCTCGCCTGCTCCCTCTCGGCTGTGCCCACCTCCCTCTGTGTTGGCCACTGACGGGCCTTGGAGGCCCGCCTCCTCTGGGTCTCCTGTGTCCTCCCTGCTGGAGGGCCTGTGGGCTTCTGAGGCGTCAGCTTGGTCTCTTAACAATCTTACTTCGAACCTTGTTTTTTCGTTTTCACTTTTTTCTTCATCTTTAACCTCTTTTCCACCTGTAATGAAACACTTAAAAGAGTAAGTATAACTTCAGAATTGCTTGTGGTTCAATCTCAGTGACCACTACAAATCCTAAGGATGCTGAACAATCACTTGAAAAATGTTTAAGTTAATATAGAATATACTTAGATTCCTTTTAAAAGCAAGTGGTATCAAAACTCCTTGGCTGTTTCAATCTAATAATAAATTCTCTATTTTTATGTTTTCATAATACCCAACCAGCATCTGTCATTGGTCCTATCGATGATCACACTGAAATCCAAGTATAGATTTATGAAATATTAGAATTTAGAACCAGAAGAAACCTTAGAATTTGTCTAATGCATCTTTTTGCAGACTAAGACCTTGAGAGTAAGAGAAGTGTGATTTGGGACTATTCTTTCCATCTTTGCTCTAAGCAGGGATTGAAAAGTTACCATTGTATTAATGGCTCTACCTAGAATCCAGCTAAATAAAGTTAAATAGCCAAAATAAAAAATATCAAAATAAAACGAAAAATTGAAACATTTTAAATTTTTAGTTTATCTGACTTTTATTGTCCAATCAACTATCTAAATTAAACCTAGCAGTCATGACAATATAACAGTTTTGGTGAGAAGAAGGGTGTATATTTCTTTACTGAGAAAACTACACAGCAGTGGAAAGGCCATTTCTTCCTTCACTCAGTCCCATCTGCCCAACATGCTCTCAAATGTTGAGGATGAAGGTCAGTATACTGAGTTTTCTTTGTATTTCCAAGAGTCAACAGTAGATGGTATACCCCAATATTTTAATTGAATGCTGTTCTCTCCCGTCTTTTTCAAATGTCGACAGCTCCTGTACTAAACCCTCCTTAACTCAAGGACATCCCATGAAAGGAGATATGCAGTTAACACTGTCGGACTTGTTAGCTGGGAGGTTTGGATTTCAACTTCTATCACTGAGTTCAGATAGAATGCCTGCAGCCAATGACACTCAGAGCTCTGGGTCTACATCTGGGCTCTCCATTGTAGGGCCCACCAGCTCTCTGGCTATTTAGCACTTGAAATGTGACTGGTCCAAACTGAAGGCGTGCTATAAGCGTAAGGTAAGCACCAGACTTTGAAAACTTCATATAAAAATTGTAAAACATCTTAATTTTTCATATTGATTATGTGATTAAATGACAATATTTTGAATGTTTTGGATACTATATACCATAAATATATTGGATGTATACAAATTATATAGTAAATACAATATGTTAGATAAAATTAAATATATTATTAAAATTGATTTCACTTGTCTTTTTATCTTTTTAATGTGGCTACTAGAAAACTTGAAATTATATTTGTGGTTCACATTATATTTTCATTTTCATGGCTCTGATGAGTCATGTTGAACTGACATTTGCAAAATAGCAAAGAATTGGTCTGTTCTGCAAAAGTGTCCAAGAAACAGTGGAAGGTCTGTATCCCTCTGCTTACTGCCCAGCCTGCCATGATAACATTCTCATGTTTTATGAGACAGTTGAAATGTCTCTGACCTTTCACACCCAGACACCTGAGGGCTGGCCCCTCACCAGTCCCTTTGCCTTTTAAGAGCCAGTGGTGGTATGTGCAGCATTGAGGCTGGTGGGGCTGGCCAGGTAGGCTCAGGTAAGCAGGGAGGCTTTGGCCAGATACCGATGTCATTTTGAGAGTCGGCTGCAATAATGCCATGATCAGGCAGGATCTCAGCTTCCCGGGGCAGAGACCGTGTGGCCCCTTCCTACTGCCTGCTGGTCAGGAACAGAGTATTTTTATTTTTCCCCAGTTAAACGTGTGCTGCCAATAGCAGCTTGTGCCTGAAGCTTAGCACTTCCTCCTAAATTTAGCTTTAAGCCCCCGCAGGTGAGATCAGAGGAGGACTGTGATTAGCAGCACAGTCACTGTCCATCTGTAAAACCAAGGCGTAAAGCTCATTCTTTCAAGTGAAAAGGGGAACTTGCGTGTTCCATCTCTATAATGTTGCAAGGATGACCAGTTCAACCCAGTGGAAGAGATTCATATACCTACTATGGTTACCCTGAAACTTCCAATGGTGGATTGAGTCCCCCAGGCAATTCTTTTGGTCAATTGCTAATATTTGTTTTTACCATTTTATGCTTGAGGGTTCATGTGCAGCAATAGCAAGAGAGTATTATATCACAATGAGAAATTTTAAAAATTTTATTTTTATTGTTGAGGGTATTACAGATGTTCCCTATTCTTCCCCTTTGCCCCCTTCTGCCTGGCTCCTGCCCCATCCCTGGCCTTCACTGCACTGTTGTCTGTGTCCATGGGCGATGCATTTAAGTGCAATGAGAAATTTTGAAGGTGAAAAGAAAAAGAAAAGTCCACTGTTCCCAGCCTGACTAAAAATTTAAAAGCATTAAGAGGTGTTGAAGGGAACAGTGTTTTTGGATTTGTTTAAATCTGTTTGACTTCATTCATAAGAGAGACTGCATAGTTTTACAAAATTGCTCTCTTAACGTCAACTCCCAATGGATACTGCTTGCATCACTATTCAGGTTTTGTTTTCAACAGAAGCAGATTTGTGTAGAGAAAACATCCCATCTAGATTCAGAAGGTTATTGCTCTGACTTATTGGATGCTCTGCTTCTACCCTCGCCCTTTCCAGTTCTCAGGCCAGGAATTCCTGGTACCATTTGGTAGTCCCTTTCTTCGAATAATCTCTGCATTAAAATGGCTTAACCAATCTGTCATGTAAACAAGTTTCCAAGTCACCTTTCCCAGCTTCTAACTTGGAAGATCATCACTGTCAAGAGTAGAAGGCAAAGAGGAGAATATGGTACTCTTCTATTCTTCCATCTTCCAACATTCCCAGAACACTCAATCCTCCCTCCTCCAATCACAAACAAGCACTCCCCACATCTTCCTGCACCCAAATGAAAATCCAAACTCTGGAACCAAGGAATTTAAGAACTGATAGACATCTCAAAGACAATCATTGAGTCCAACCCGCTCATTTTACTTTGAGGAATAAGCCCAAAGGGGCAAGGGATGCAGTGCAGGAAACTTTCCCATGGTCGTGTAGCTATCAAGTGGCAGAGTAGAGCCTAGAAGCCATATCTTCTGCTTCCCCTGATACCAGTCTAGTCTATACTCCCCCCACTGCATTATGTTCCAGGTTCATTTGAAGGTAAAGTGGCAGGTGAACTAGAGGGAGCAGGAACAAGGATCACTGGAGGGACAACGCTCCCTGGTAGTGCAGGAAACTTACTCGTCTTCAGGGCTTGTCGGCACTCAGGGGTGATGGGTGGAGCATTGGACTTCGACAAGGCATTTGAGAGAACCTCGATGATGCAGCGAGTCACCTGGGGGAAACCCAAAAGCAGGTTGGCAAAAGCTGGTACCAATGGGATGACAGACTATTCAACCCAGAGCTGATGCCCAGAAAGGCTTGGCTCTGTGAGCTGTACTGATGCAGAATCCTTGGGGTAGGAATGTAGATTTACAGGACTAATGAAACCTCCCAGGCCTCTCCACAGAGCAATGCAAGATGGCATTGGGCCAAGATCACCCTGAGAAGAGAAATAAATACCCATTTCTGAACAAGTTGGGAGGAAGATGGTGAGATGAGACAGTTATCCTCAGAGGCACTAAAACATCCAGGAAGGAGGTGCGAGTCCAGGGCAGGAGGGACATCCTTTGCCCTCATTCTCTCAGGGATGAAAACCTGGTTTTGTAAGACTATGATGTGTTTTTTGTTGTTGTTCGTTTTTGTTTATTTTGTTTGGTTTGGTGTAATAAGAAGTGGGAGAATCTACAATATAGATATAAGTCTAGATTCTGGACTTATATTTCAACTTACCATTTCTTCATTGTGGTTCCTGTTGTCCACTGGCATAGAACTGACAGCTTTGAAAGAGAAAAAGAATGGGAAATGACTTGAGTTAATTTTGAAAGTGGTGTGAATCCAAACATGGAATTATCCCACCTCACACATGGAATACTTGGAGACAGGGTCAAAATTAGCGCTGAACAGAGTGGAGATAGTTGGGTATGTTTGATGCGCGCGCACACACACACACACACACACACACAAAACCAAAAGAGAGAGAGAGAGAGAGAGAGAGAGAGAGAGAGAGAGAGAGCGCTGTGTTCCCTAGCAATGTCTTAAACATGATTTGGAAATTAATGCTATCTTATACCCAGTATAAATCAAATTCAAAGCACAGACATGGGGAGATTTGGGGGTACTGGTAATGTTCTGTTTCTTTTTAAAAAATATATTTCTTTATTGATTTCAGAGAGGAAGAGAGAGAGATAGAAACATCAATGATGAGAGAGAATCATTGATTGGCTGCCTCCTGCACACCCCCCACTGGGGAACGAGCCCGCAACCCAGGCATGTGCCCTTGGCCGGAATCGAACCTGGGACCCTTCAGTCGCAGGCTGATGCTCTATCCACTGAGCCAAGCCGGCTAGGGCTAATGTTCTGTTTCTTGATCTTGGTGCTGATGACACTGGTGTGCTCAATGCATGAAAAATTCACTAAGCTGTATACTTATGATCTGTGCAGTTTTCAATCTGCCATTACACTTCAATAAAAAGTTTAAAATAAACCTAGTTTAGATGAAACCAGCATGCCCTCCTCCACCCTTCTGCCCATTCTAAAGGGTAAAGATTTGTGCTTTCCTATACCTATGCCTGTCCTCCCCTCCCTCCGAAAAAATATCCTCCCCAAAATTAACTTCCTTTACAGAAACATGGTTGTGACTATCTCACATAATCAATTACCTCATTTTTACCTGCCAGAAGCTCTCTGGCTGAATAGACTTGCTTATGCATCTGTATCAGTCCATGCTGTATAGAATCCCCATTGTCTGCAGCCATGCAAAGAACATGGAGGTATCTAATTCTAACTAATAGAGCATCAAGTCCATAACATACTATGCAAGTAAGTGTTTAATAACTACTTATGAGGATATTTTAGTTTAACAACTATGTATGAAGGCAGTTTAAATGGATAATTTTTAACTCATTTAAATTAAATTTCATGAGATTCTGCTTATTTTAAACCAGATTGAAGTATGTTTGTCTTCTTGGGAAATGCTTCAGGTGATTTTAATTTTCCAGTGCCTTCTTTTTTTCTTTCAAAGCTGTTTTGATACTTTTATGTTTCACTTTGACTTTGTGTTGTCTAAGCCTTTTCCATTGGACAAGCTCAAAGCATTTATGTACATAGAAGCTCATTTCCTCAGTTCTCCTGGCACTTCCTGGAGGAGAAGCTCAGTGCAGAAAGTTCTTCTAGGTCCCTCAAACAAGAGAAGAGCTAGAGCAAAACTCTCAGACATCGGAGATGTAAGCTACTCAAATGCAGTTATTTATAATCAGCAACCTGACCTTTCCTTCCTAAGTGTTTGCTCCCCAAGCCTCTTTAACCACTTCCATCCAATCACCTACATATCATAGGGCTCAACCTAGAAATACAACACTATTTCATTTACTCACCTCACTGAATTTTCCTCTTCAAAGTATGACCTGGGATCTATTTCAATAGTTTCCAGAGGCCCAAAGATATCCAGCATATTAAAATCATTTGTGAAGTGTTTAAGAAGTGGCTAACAAGGTATGAAGACCCCATATTCTTCCTGAAATGTAGTTCGGACAAGATCCAGATGACCCACCTTTGGCACCCAGGCTCCACTATGCTGAGCCATTATCCCCCCTCCCCCCGCCCCCCAATCAGTGCTATTTGGGAACATTCTCACTTTGGCACTTACTCTTTCCACATGAAATCTGTAAAATCCTCTGGAAAAAAAATAACTGAGATAATTCCTCCTCTCATAAACTAGAAGGTGCCTTTAAAAACCTAGCTTTATTATATTTCTTTGGTATTGTAGCTTCTTGCTTATACTTCCCTCTTTTCCCCCTGACAAATGTAAAGTAGGTGTTTTTAATAACTACTGATATTGCCAAAGTATTAACAGTAATCAGATTTGGGGGGAGAGAAATATTTTTCTTTTGTTGCTCTAAACAATTTTCAGCTCATGTTTATTATTACAAAACAGTATTGTTTCTCTGATTGAAGCTCTTCAGAAATCTTTTTGATGGAAAGGAACTAAGGTCTCCTTGTGAAAGTACATTGCGCATCTTGGTGAGACATATAAGTGTGATTGTATTTCTTCTAACAGAATCCGTGACAAAAAAGTAATAATCAAAACATCTTGATTTCCCTAAAGTAGTTACCTTTCCTGTTTTTGAATAAAGATTCAGGAGGCATGAAAGAAAAGCCAGTGATTATGTTAAAATAAAGTAGTAAATGGTAGAAAAATGTCAAATAATATTGTATGATATTAATATCTCATAAGAGTATCAAGGTTTGATCCCAGATTGAACATAAAGCTATACAATAACAAGTTAAGCCAGCCCTTTGAATGCAGAAACCATCTAACCTGGTATAATATGGTTATCATACTGCCACTTCTCTCATGTTAATTTATAGAGTGCACAGTAGCTACTGTAAAAATGTGTAGCCCTTCCTCCAGAAGCTCTGAAGGGTAGAAAATGAGCCATATGGTTTCCTGAGGTTTCTTCCCAGCCCTGAGATTTTGCTAAATAACAAATTCTGCTTGAAGGTTATCACATCTCATTTCCAGGTACTGGGGGAGGTGGGATTGGAAAATAGCTGTTAATGGATATGGGGTTTCTTTCTGGGTAATGAAAGTGTTCTGAAATTTGATAGTGGTTATACAATCTGTGAATATACTAAATATCACTAAATTAGGCACTTTAAAGGGTGGGTAAATTATAGCTAATATAAATTTTAAATACAATGTCTCCATTTTAGCTCATATTAAAATATGAATCCTTCTTAAAATATTCTCTTCTATAAGAGAGCTGTAAGAATTTTACCACTATTGTTAAATGAGCTTCACAAATGTCACTGTTATTGTGATGCACAGTACAATGCATAGCACAGCTTTGGCTTCTTAAGCAATTCCTTTCTGAAGATATTTTTGACTAGAAATATTCCAGATTATTCATTTGGATTTCTTTAATTAAACTGAAAACACTTATAGGCAATTTGTAAGAATGCAAGCATTTTAGAAAATTCTAAATGTATGTAGCTTGCAATAAAATAAATGACCACTGGCTTTCCTTTTGTCTCTTTACATTTTGGATCCGGCAATTGTTGTCAATAAAAGCTTCATATTCATGAATGGCAACACCTCAATTCTAGTTAGAATCTCAATCTCAGATAAAAAAATTTTCTATGAGGTCATTAAAACAGCCAAAGAAAACCTCCAGTTTAATCTGGTGATCTATTTACTCCTTAATGGTCTCAATATTTCTAATGACTTTACTTCAAAACACATACACACACACACACACACACACACACACACACACACACACTTTTTAAAAATCTCCAGAGCTAGTTTGAAAGATTAATCCCACATTTTTACCCACATCAAGAGAAACTGTCACCCTAGTCTGTTTTGCTCAGTGGTTAGAGCGTTGGCCTGAGGACCTGAGGGTCGCAGGTTCTATTCCTGGTCAAGGGCATGTACCTCAGTTGCAGGCTGGATCCCTGGCCCAGGTCAGGGCTTATGTGGAAGACAACCGATTATCTGTCTCTCTCACATCAATGTTTCTCTCTCTGTGTGTCTTCCCTTCCTCTCTCCCTTCTCCTCTCTCTAAAAATCAATGAAAAAATATTCTCAGGTGAGGATTTTAAAAAAAGAGAGAGAGACTCAAATATTTCACCCTGTTATATGTCAATTATACCTCAATTTAAAAAAATAGAAAAAGCTTATCCTCCCAAATTGACTAAAACAATTTTTTATTACTCCTGAGGATATTTTTGTAGTCACTTTCTATTATATTGCTTTTCTGGAATACAAAAATAAAATTGTCTGCTGAAGTTTCCATTCATAACTTAAAAATATATTAACTTGAGTGTGGAATTACCTTTCTCCAGTGACGGAAATACAAAATACAGAAAAATATTACATTAACCCTGTGCACACACATACATGAACACCCACACGTATATATTATATATGAACATGATAATAAAAAGATATGATATCTTATAGACATATGAGACGTTTATCTCATCATGTTAATATAATAACAATAATAACAAAGGGAAATATGCAGGTGCCAATTATATCATATTACATGAATTCCTGTCACTCCTTGGTTATCTAGTTTTTAAAAAAGCCAAACAAATACTTAAATCAGATACAGCATAAGACCATAACAGCGTCTCTCTAGGCCGGTAGAGAGGGCCTGACAATTTAGACCTGAGCACAGCGTGCCCTGGAGGCACGGGCACCTTTTCTCCCTATGGCAGGGAGACCCAGATATGAAAAGACGGAGACTCCTCTGGTTGGGCTAGGAAGCCCTCTGGCTTTTTCCAAGTCAGACGGTGGAGCGGGGAGTTGAAGGGAATCACCCAGGGAAGAGAAGACATTAAGAACCTCAAGCAAGAGGGAGAACCCTTCCACTGAACCCTCTTTCTCTCCCAGGAGCATCCAGCTAAGATGCCGGGCCACGGGGAAGACAAGAGCCTGGCGCTGTCCGCGGTGCTGAACAGCCCGCCGCGCCCACTCACCGGCCACCATCGTGGCTCCCAGGAGGCCAAGAAGCACAGCCGGCTGCATGGCCGGGCTCGCCCGAATCTGCGCGGAGAAGATGGGCAGCTGGTCCAGTGGAGCGAGATGCGGACCGAAGAAGAGATGAAGATGCTCCAGAAAGCAGTCGTGTGTCGGTGGTGCCCGCGGTGTGGCGCAGGCCCCCGCTCTTTTAAAGGGCAAGTCCGGTTGCAGGGCCGGGAGGGGCGGGCACCTAGGAGGCGGCGCCCCCTCGCTCAGCCCTGACGTCACGAGGCAGCCCCGTGGGCGGTGGCACAAGTGGGCGGCAATTTGCACCAGCCCAGTCGCCTGGATGCTCTGGGTCTGGAGCGGGGGTGGAGAGAAAGCCAGATGAAGGAATAGAAGGGTGAGGGGAAGTAATGCCAATCTGAGACCAGGGAGAGGCGAGGTCCCACTTAGTTCGCCCAAGATTGCTCCTCATCTTCCCCCGCCCCCTGCACTTCCAAGTCTAAAAAAGTGTGTTGGAGGCTGTGTATGGTGTGCGGTTCTGTTCAGAGTTTGTCTATGAATGATTAAGTCTGCTTTGAGTCTCCACTACCTAAGGAAGGAAGGATAAGACTCCTGCTAACAAGAGAGAACTAAACCGTGGTGAAAATGGAAAAAGGAGTGATGGCTTTAAAAACAAAAGGTGCAGCTGGAGAACATGGAACCTGTTGTTTTTGTGTGTGTGGTTTTTTTTCAAACTTTTGGTCTTAAATCTACTTACCCATGATTCATTCTATCTATCAGCTATCTATCTATCTAATCATCTATCTACGATTCTCCCAACACATTACATATACATATGGTAAAAATGAAAAAAGCAGATGCTACAAAAGGGTTTACTATAAATGTTTCTCCTCCACCTCTAATTCGCCAAGTTCCCCAGTTCCCCTCTGCAGAGTCAAAATGACTTAACCACTTTCTGTCGTTAGGCTTGATTTACTTGGGGACCATACACAGTTGCATCTTCATTTGAATGGTTGCACAGTATTACATTAATTGTATGCACTAGAATTTCCTTAGTCCCCTTTCTGATGGGCATTTATTTAGGTTGTTATCCTTTGGCCTCATTACTCCTTTATAGCAGGGTCATAGTCTCAGGGGCTGGGAATGGAATAACCTGCTTGTAGGAACTAGTGCATCCCACAAGCCATGTGCATCTTCTCTTGATTTAAAATTGAAATAGGAAATTACTTTGTTGTAATGTGTGAGAGGAAAGCGAAAACATCTTCCAGGATATTTTTTATTTCAGTTCTCTCAGTCTAATGAGGAATCAGGAAAGCAGCAGGCAAATGCCCTGCACAAAAGAGAAACAATTCAGAAACTTCTCCGATGATAACACAGGCTTCGGAGAATAGAGAGAGGCTTCATTTGGGGTCCTTTTCCGGGAAGACAGATGTCTTCATGCACAGCTAAAAGGAGGCTTCAGTGTCCTTTTCCTGAAAATCAATGAGGCTTAAATTATTTTGCATGTGCTGAGTGCATGGCTACATCTTCCTACAAAGGCCGAGAATTAGTTCACCAAGACCACAGCCACAGAATATTTCAAAGAAGAATCTTATAAAGGATATTAGTGGAATAATTGGAAAAATTTGAATAAGACCTGTAGATTACATAATAAATGTTGTATCAGTGTTAATGATCTGATCTTGAGGATTGTACTGTGATTATGTAAGAAAATGTCCTTGTTTTTAGAAAATACATTTTCAAGTATCTAGAGATAAAAGGGTGCCACATGTACAATTGATTCTAAAATGTTTTAGAAAAAATGTAATGGTAGAGTTAGGGGAAGAATACTAAGGTGAAGAAAATACTAAAGAAAGAATACTAAGGTGAGCAGGGCAACATGATAACATTTGGGAAAAGTGTATGAAAAATTTTAATACTATTTTTGCATGTTTCCAAAATCTGATATTATTTTAAAACAAACAAAAAAATGTTCCTGGCACAAAAGAATCTGTTTAAAAATCTCTGAAAGCAGTGGGTTCAGAAAATGAAGGTGTTGGATTAAGGCCCCTCCTTAGGTACTGATCTGGGATAATTTCTTCCTCTACTATTGAAATTATATAAGGGTTCCAACTGCTCTCTTTTTTCAAATACGTTTTTATTGATTTCAGAGAGAGGAAGAAAGGGGGAGAGAGAGACAGAAAATCAATGATGAGAGTTAATCATTGATTGGCTGCCTCCTGCACACCCCCTACTGGGGATCAAGCCTGCAACCCTGGCACATGCCCTGACTGAGAATGGAACCTTGACCTCCTGGTTCATGGGTTGATGCTCAACCACTGAGCCACACTGACTGGGCCCAACTGCTCTTTTAAATGCACTGATTGCCAGTAGGGCTTTGAAATTGTCATCTTCCAGGAGCATCTGCATTCCAGTTTTCTAATGGGATTTCCCTTGTTGCCTTGAAAAACACAGGGTTTAAAATGTTAACGTCATCTGTGGCTTCTCAGACTGAACTTGCTCTGAGTTAATTACTCATCAAGAAAAGTCTTTTCATTATTGTCAGTTGGCCCACAGCCATTTCCTATATTCAGACTTACCTTTCTTTTTTCTCATTATTTAATAACATTTTTATTATTTTGCTTTCACATTTAGCTCTCCATGTACCAGAAGGAAAAGGACTTTGGGGAGGAGCTTTTCTCAGGAATTTTATCAAACCAGGATGATGGAGGAAAACCAGTATTTTTCTTAGGAACCAGGGTTTAGAAAAAATATGGTATGAGATAAGGATATAGTCAGGTTTAAAAAAAAATTTTTTTTACCATATCACCACCTAATTACCTTGGGATTTTTTTTTTAATTGAAGTGACTATCCTTTGCCACCTGCTCTGCCATGTCACTTTGAAAAAAATCTAGTCCACATGTGTATGGGTATGTTTCTGGATTCTTCCAGAATATTGATTCATTCCATTTCATTGGTCTATTTGTTTATCCTTGGAGCACTACCACACTTACCACACTTTCTCTAGCACCATAACTTTTTAATGTCTTAGTATCTGATGGAAAAAGTCTTCACGTCTTGTTTTTCTTCATGAGGGTATTGGTCATTCTTGGTCCTTTGCATTTTCATGTAAATTTTAAAATTAGTTGTCAATTTCCATGAAAAAAAAAACCCCGTTAGGATTTTGATAGGAATTACATGAAATCTATAGATTAATTTGAGAACAGGTGACAGCTTTAATCTGTAGATCAATTCGGGAACAGATAACATCTTTACAAGATTGAGCAAACTTGGCTTTTTGATTGCTGATAATATTCTGGATATAATCTTATCTCAAGCAGCACAAAATTCCATTACCACAGGAAAAGAGAAAAAGCCATAGGAAAGAGAATGTCTCAGGAATGCTCTCAAAGAAGAATTGAGGAGAAAAACATATCTCCTCTAGGAGATTAACCATGATTTTGTATAAGACTCCTGAATAGATTATCCATCAGGGTCTGGCCAGGAAAATGAAACCACTAGAAGGAATTTAACACAGGAAATAATGTCCAGGGATTAGAAAAGTTAAAATAGGGGGAAATGAGGAAACCCAGACATTAGTAACCGCAGGCAACTGCTGCACCCCTGGGAATGGAGAGGTAAAAGAAGAATGTGTCCTTACTGAAACCCAGAAATGTGGGCCACTTGCTAGGAGTGTAAAACTCTGCCGCTAGGAAGGTGGGATTTGGGGGCAGCTTTGGGAGAAGGTCTACTTGGTCGGAGCTGGGACCATGGAAGAGAAGCAGCCACTGCTAGAGATGTAGCCCATCCTTCCAAGAAGAGAAAGGGAGAGTATCACCCTGGCTTCTTCCTTTCTTTAGTGCTAGTGGCTGAATATACCTGGAAAGGACTGACAGGGAAGCCTGGGAAATAGCATTTGCAAAGGCCAGTCCCGCCAGTGAAACAGAACAGAGGAAGGAAGGAATCATCAGAAAGCAAACAGAGAGATGAATGGCACATAAATCAAAACTACTTAGCAGTATAGGTACTGAATTTAGATTTTTCTCTCAAAATTACTTTTATTTGCATATGTAAATGCTCACTATGTGTCAAGCACTGTGGTAGACGCATATCCTTTGGCTACAAGTCACATGGTCAATCCCAACATTAATGGTGAAAGGAAACATACTCTACCTGTTCTAGCAGAGTTCGCCAGCCAGTCAGGGAGTAAAGGCGGGAGAGGTGTGGGGTAGACTCCAGGTCTACAGAGGAGGGTGAGAGAGCATAGCGTGCCAGGACAATGGCATGACCGTGCAAACTACTGCCTTCCAAACATATATTGACAGAATTATCTGTGTTTGAAGCCAATAAGACAATTATGTATTGCTTTGGACTTCAAGGTGTTTTTTCCCCCTAATAAATAGGACCAAGTCAACAAGTAATTTCCTTAGTAGTTTGGTCCTAGAATATATTTAGTACCTGGTTTCTTATGTCAGGTCAGATTCCTAATACACTTTGACAGAATTAAGAAATCACAATAAAATCCTCATCTTAAGAGAAGATAGAAGCAATTTTTTAATCTATTAAACTGTAGGTAATGTAACTACTTGTAGCTTGCAGGTAGATACATATTAGTGGGGCAGGGGCTGGGTGGCAGTGGTCAAAAAGTGGAGGACATGGGGGACATCTGTAATACTGTCAACAATAAAAATACATGTTAAAATAAATAAATAATTTAAAATAAATAAATAAAAATTAACATTTTTCAAAAGAAGTCAAAAGATAGAGCCACAACCATTTAGGTTTGACAAAGCAGGGGCTGCTCCTCTTCATTTCGGAGTTTGCAGAAAATTGGATGTGATAGATAAACAGATTCAATTATTTGTTTATATATTGGAGATAAAGCAAAGAATGGATTTTGAACTACATGGGATGACTATGGTTGGGTCTGGTGAGTTGATAAGACCAGTTTTGACAAATCTATTCTGGTTAGCAACATGTCACATGGTAAAGATCTAGAATGGATGAAGAATGCCTCCCGATCTCTCATATATCCCTCCTCCTTCTCCTCCTCCCCAGCCTCCTCCCCCACTGCGGTAAATGCTGCTGGTTTTCTGCTCATTTCCCTCATTCTTACCACTTTGGAGCACACTGGTTTGACTTATAGTGATCAAGACCAACATTTCTTTGCCCGATGCTTTCTCTGGTCACCAGAGCTGTGCCAGAAGTGCTGAGGAAGTAAGGCCCCCAGGAGCAGCCCTCACTCAAAGACTGCCAAGAGTTGGTGTATAAATACCCCAGATCCGCCATGGCTGATGTAGCTCAGTTGGTTGGGCATTTCCTGTGCACTGAGAGGTCACTGACTCGATTCCAGGTCAGGGCACATGCCTGGGTTTCAGGCTCGATCCCTGGTTGGGGGCATGCAAGAGGCAGCCGTTAGATGTTCCTCTCTCACATAGATGTTTCTCTCCCTCTACCTCAAAAATCAGTTCAAAAATATTTAAATATTCTGGATTCCCAGAGTCCTCTGGGATGTGTGTTCTGCCTAGGTTCTGAGAGTTTCCCAGTGGCACTGAACTTTAGTTACCCACAGTGGAAACTTTCTTGATAGCAAGCTCTTTATGGCTGCCTTTCCTTCCCCAAATCATTTCTCCACTCTCTGTTGCTATTTCTTGGAATTATGTCCAAAATAAATTACTTGCAGTCCAATCTTTGCCTCGGGGTCTGCTTCTGGGAGAAATTAAACTATGACACATAGATTCACAAACCTATAACAGGCTGTTAAATAGAATTTTTCTTATTACGTCTGAGTTTTGGCTGAGGCCTCAGAGCTGGAGAACATGGTTTTAAGTGCCCAACTATTCCAAACAGAAGAGCCAATCTCTACAAGACTTATTAACATGGGGCTGAACTGGCCAGTGGCTCTCACTCACAACATCTGTGTAAGGCCAATGCAAAGGGTCAAATTAGAGAAAGAATTTATTTGAAGGGAATTTGTAGGGAGCTCTGTATTGTTTCATGATGCTGCTTCTTTCTTTTCTTTCTTTCTTCTCCCTCCCCCCGCCCCCACTAATCTTCACCCGAGGATATTTTTCCATTGAATTTTAAGGAGAGTGGAAGAGAGAGGGAAAGACTGAGAGAAACATTGATGTGAGAGAAACACATCGATTGGTTGCCTCCTGCATGAGCCCTGACCAGGATTTGGACCCGGGAAGAACCTGCAACCCAAGGCATGTGCCTTTGACTGGAATCGAACTCGGGACCCTTTTGTCTGCAGACTGACGTTCTATCCACTGAGCCAAACTGGGCAGGGCTCATGATACTTCTTTCTAACTGCCAAGTGAGCGGCAAGAAAACAGCTTATAAAAAACGGGGTTGTCTGCAGGAAAGAAGACTGATGTCCCATTTCCTGGCTGGGTGCTTGCTGAGTTGCAGAAATTCAAAGACCCCTGTAATTCTACTAGAGGAAAGTAGGAAGGAGACCATGGGCAACTTAATTAGTATTCCCAAGGGTTGGAGGGTTAAGTGAAGAAGGCGGAGGTGGGTGGGAGGTCAGCTAGAGCAGCCAGCAAAGAGCAGAGAGGACAGCAGCTGGAGTGTCCCCACATCCAGAGTTTTCCCCTTGGCCAAGTGGACTCCTTGGAATGTTACTAGTCTCAAGTTATCCGAAAAGGTCCCTTCTTGATGGAGCAAGTGGACCTCTGGGATGTACTGACGATGGTAGCTGAGTGGCTTTGTGAGAGACCAGACAGCATCACCCTTGTCAGGGATTGGTGGGGTGAGGAGGTTGTCATGGAGAACTCTGAAGAACTGGCAAAGGTCTCCTGTAAAAGGGCAAGCCAGAACCTAGAGGTGTGCTTGGCAGAGGGCATATGCTATTCAGGAGAGGACTGCAGAAGACACTGGCAGTGATGACCTCTGATCCCTCCTCTGTCTTCTCTGATCCTTGACCTTGTTCCAAACTAGAAGGAGCTGAGGGTGCAGGGGGGGTGGGTAGGTAGGTAAGAAAGAAACAAGGCAGCAAAAGAATGGGCAGAATGGGACCCCTTCCATCTTCCCCATGACTGGTTCGAGGTCAGACAGCAGCTGGGAGCTGGAGGAGCTTTGAATTGGGTGAAAAATAAAAGTGTGAACTGTTGTAATGGTCCAGAGTGAATAAAAAGCTGGCATCTCTGCTTCAGATACTGTTCAAGGATCAGGGAGATTTGTCAGAACATTCTGGAAAGCGGTTATGAGAGAAGATGAAGTTGTCTCCTGAGTGTTACCTTCCAAGTTCAGCATGTTCAACTGGCATATGTGTAATATAGGATTGAAAAATGCCTGCAGCCCTGCCTGGTGTGGCACAGTTGTTTGGAGCATCGTCCCATGCACCAAAAGGTGGTGGGTTTGATTCCCAGTCAGGGCACATACCCAGGTTGCAGGCTCAGTCCTGGTCAGGGCATGTGCAGGAGGCACCTGATCAATGTTTTACTCTCTTGTCCATGTTTCTCTCTCTCTCTCTTCTCTCTCTCTCTCTCTCTCTCTCTCTCTCTCTCTCCTCCTTCCTCTCACTAAAAATTAAAAAAAAAGAAAAATACTTACATATAGGAGTGCTGCAATATGAGAGGGAATGCTCTGGGACAGAAATCATAAGGAATCTTCAAAGGGTAAAAGCAGATGGTTTCAGATTGAAGGAGAAGAATCACAGCCCCTACAACAGGACCAATGACAAAGATTGGAGGGGCTTCGGGATTCCTCCAAGCCCAGAAGCAGGAGGGAATCTGGGGGTGACTGTTGAGGACTTTGGGTGGTACCTGGCAGAGGCACACAGGTGGTGTGCCCGCCCCCCCTTCTTCAGCACTTGTGCCAAGCGGTGGGTAGCAGAGATGTCGGGACCTGCATCCTGTTCTGCTGGGTTCCTTTCACCTCTTAGTAGTAACTTTTCTCCATCTCTGATGCTTTGGTACCCACAGCCTCTTTCTCCTTCTTCAGCCTTCTCTTGATGGCACTCTTCATAGAAACTTTTGAAATTTGGTCTCATTCCAAAATATGTATTTTAATTTGTGGGATTTCCAGCACCAAGCCAGAAAGTGTGGTCATGACCTTGAAATCACAGCATGTTCAGATCAATATGGCTGATACTGGGAGTCAGAAGCAGTGCATTGCTGGTTGTTTTGAGATCTCCCTCCTGTGTTCTGCTCGCTGAACTCCCCTGGCCTTTCTCTGTGTGTCATCCTCGGGAGTAATGAAATGTAACTTGGTTCTGCCTCTGTGATTCTGAAAGAGCTGGTGGACAGTAAGCTCCCTTTTCTCTGGGAGGAGGTATTCTGCTGCTGCTGACTTTTTTAATTATTTAGGGGAACATTAGAGCATAACTTCCAGGCAGGCCTCTCCTCAACAAAAATGTATTCTGTAGATGTAAACTCCAGGAAAACTCTGTGTAGGCTAATTTCAGTTTTACAGTATGAATATTTTATTTCCCAATAATTCATAATGGTCCTGGAGGAGCCATTATTGTTAAGTAAATATGCATAGTCTGAAACCTCCCAAGACGTCATGGCCCATATTTTTGATGTGGGTAACAAAGATGTATATGCAAGTAGGCCACTTCTCATCAGTTTATTAATGGATTGCTCTCTGTGTCTTTCTCCATCTCCCCTTGCTGCCTTTCCTTTCTTTTACATTCACTCGCAAAGCTGAGAAAAGAGAACCAACTAATATAATATTGCTAGATAAACATGGTACTGTTTATTTTTTTAAATATATTTTTATTGATTTCAGAGAGGAAGGGAGAGGGAGAGAGAGATAGAAACATCAATGATGAGAGAGAATCATTGATCAGCTGCATCCTGTATGCCCCACACTGGGGACTGAGTCTGCAACCTGGGCATGTGCACTGACCATGAATCAAAGTGTGACCTCCTGGGTCCATGCTCAACCACTGAGTAACATCGGTCGGGCAACATGGTACTGTTTAAATTGTAAATTACCAATGGATGAGACAGTCTCAACTCAAATATTTTTGTCTTTTAGCAGACAAACCTGGTATTCTCTCAGGTATAAAGAGAGATATTGGAAAACTTAGTAGATTTGGTACTTCTTCCCGTAAGTACAGTGGATGCAGAATTCATAGCTAACTTAGGAAAGGAGAAAGTGCCTTTGCAAGAATATGACCCAACGGGCAATGTGGTACCTCAGGTCCTGAAGACTAAAGCAGAAACCTCAGGATTCATCAGGCTCGAGTCTACTGGAATAAGGGGCAGCTTCTAGCTTAGAGGTAGACGAAGTAAAGGGGCATCCAAAAAACCCCACTGAATCTATAGCCCAGAGAGAGATTAAAGAAAGCTCAGAGCAGCCGGGGGTGATGGGAGTTGCCTAAAGGGAAATGGTTTAGTCACAGAAAAGTGAACCTGAATTACCCCCATTCTTGAATTCACCCAAGGACTCCGTGAAATGGATAGACAGCATCTCCAAAAGCTGGAGCAATTTGTTTGCATAATTATTTAGCGCTTTATTGTGGTCCTCTGAACACTGTTTTGACAGTGGGGATGTACAGGGAGAAAGGAAACAAAGAGTGTATAAGAGGCAGAGTGGCATACACACACGTACCTATTCTCTGCTCTCTCCCTCCCTTCCACTCTCTCTAAAAATCAATGAAAAAAAATTTCCTTGGGCGAGGATGAACAACAACAAATAATAAAAATTTGAAAAAGAAAGGGATCCACCGAGGGATCCATTAATAAGCAAGACCAGGAAAGGCTAGCAGCAGGGTTAAAGGGTGAGGGAAGGTTTCTGGGAGCAGGACAGGAGCCGGTCACAGATGTCACACAGGGATTGGTCTATGTGGCTTGTAGCTGTTGCCATATTGTAAGGATGTGCTCATGGCCCTGTATAGTGAGGCATTCTCCCAAACAAAATAAATATCAATAACTTTATAACCTCTTATGACATACTTTATACTTTATGCAGATCCTAAGCGTGGTGTTCCAAGAAATAACTTTTGGAAGCAAAATAAGTTCATCAACTGGTGATTTTGAATTGTGATTTTTTGTGTGTGATGCTGTTAAACTTGCTGGGTTAGATTTGAATGTTAAATTATTCAAAATCATGGAATTTTACAACATTTGGATATCTGCTATAGGTTACAGTTCTTTATAAAGACTACTAAACTGTTATTTCTTATTTATTGAAAATATTTTAATAAATCCATAATAACGAGTAAAGAATTTCTGATGTTTCACTTCCAAGTCCCAAAGATTTATATTTTTTGAGAATTCAGAAACACCACAATGAATGAGAGTCTGTTTTGAAACTTTGCCTAGGGTCAGTCTTTTTCCTGCAGGAAAAATACTGGTCTCTTAGAGGCACAGTTCCTACAGGAAAGCAAAGTTACTTAGTAAATGTCCCAGGCTAAAGAAGCCGCAGGGATTTGCTCTTACTTTGTCTTATCTCCCATGTTCTCAATTTCATCAAGAAACATCATTGTCTTGGCCGAGAAGTCAGCTCATATGCTTAAGGAGGCTTCAATGAATGTGGCAACCTGAGCTGCTGTTTGGTCTGGAATCACAGGTCTTGTTAACTACTGTGAGGCCCAAAGAACCCAGGGCGAAATCACAGCTGCACGTGTCAACTGCATGTTTTCCAGCCCAGCCTAGTTCAGATGGAACAAGATGTGATCAAACACAGCAAGTTCTCAAAGTACAGTGATTGCTTCTCTGAGAATAAATTATTTTTATCACCATATCAGAGATAATTGAGCCTGCTTTCTGGTTCTGGGAGGCTGGCCAGCAAAGACAGGGCATGAATGAAATTCATCAGGCACAGGCTTCACTTCTCACTTCAATTCATGTCCTTTGAAGTCAGAACGAAAAGGCTCATCCTCTTACACTTTAGGGAGTGTGATTAACAGTGGTCAATCTCTGTTCCACTCACATTTGTGTATGTGGCCAGAGGAGGAGAGAATTAAAATTAAATATTCATTTTAGGTTAAATGTACTACTCATTCTGATGTAACAAAATTTTTGTATGTGGCTTGTGATGTTATGATTTATAACAAATATGTATTTGGTCTTTGTCCCTGTTTCTAGCACAGAGCTCCTAAAACCCGTCAAATTTCTTAAGAGCGATAAAGGTGTCTTGATATTCACAACATACCTTTTTTAATCACACCTGAATTTATTGTGTTAAGTAGGTGACTTTTAGAAAGCACCAAAAATGGGGGCTGGTTGCCAGAGAAACCAACCATGTGATTGGAGGTTTGGAACTTTTAGTCCCATCCACCTGACCTCTGGGGAGGGGAGAGGGCATGGAGGTTGAATAAATCACCAATGGCCAATGATTTAATCCAGCGATTTTCAGCATTTTTTACCTTACGGCACACAAACTAATAACTAAAATTCTTTGGCACACCAAAAAATAGGTATAATCTTGATTCATTCACACTGACAACTCTTGTTGTGTTGGCTGTTATCATTTTTTTTATCTGACAATCTAAAGGAGAAGAGGTCAGTGCCCCTGACTAAATAGTCAGTTATTGCATGTTTCAAAATTTCTTGTGGCACACCAGTTGAAAATGGTTGATTTAATCAGCCACACCTATGTAATGGAGCCTCCCTAAACACCCAAGAGGAGGGTGTTTGGAGAGCTTCCAGGCTTGGTGAACCAGAATGCATCCACCTGCCACCATGCTGGGGCCCAGGCTCCATGAAGACAGAATCTCCTTTGTATGGTACCTTGCGATATGTATCTCTTCTTCTGGCTGTTGATTCATATCGTTTGTAATAAATTGGTAATCTAGTGAATAAACGGTCCCCTGAGTTCTGTGAGTTACTCCAGCACATTAATCAAACCTATGAAGGGGTTGTGCAAACCTTTGATTTATAGCCAGTTGGTCAGAGGCAAAGGTAACAACCTGGATTTGGGATTGATTTCTGAAGTGGAGGGCAGAGGAGGCGATGGGACTGAGCCCTCTACCTACAGGATCTGATGCTATCTCCAGGTAGATAGTGTCAGAATTGAGTTGAATTGTAGGACACCCAGCTGATGTCTAAGAATTGTTTGGTGGTGAGGGAACCACTCTCCCACACCCCCAAATACACTGGAACTGGGTATTTGTGTGTGCTAAAGAGCACACACACACACACACACACACACACACACACACACAAAGGAGAGTGAGGGGAACAATAAAAAGAATGGCAGAAAGCTGATTGCTATTGAACCCAGGTAATGGGCAGGTAGCACAATTCTCTCTACTTTTATGAAGGTTTTAAAATCCACATCCTTTGGTTTATTAAAAAGTAAAAACAAAAAACAAAAAAAAACCCCCAAACTCAGCCTGTCCATGGAGATATTTTAAATATACACATTTTCAATGCATATATTTATAGCTAAACATAAAGCGTATGCATGTGTGTGTGTGTGTGTCGAATAAAATAATATAGAAATGATACATAGAATACATAGTTCACACAGGGATTTTATGTAATGGTTCAAGTAAAACTTTACAGAAGTCTTAGGTGGGTAAACAAACAGAAAGTAACTTCCTTGGTGAGCTTTTATTATATAATAAATTCTGCTTATGTAATAAACTCTTTGAGGCCAAGGATCCTGTGAGGTACCACTTCTGTGTCTCCACAGCACTTAATCCAGGGTACTGCAGAGTAAATGGTACTTAATAAACATTGGCTGATGGGCTACACTCAGGAAATGAATTGTGATGAACAGTAGTTTCATTCTCCATGCAATAACGCCACACCGCTCAATCAATTGGAAAATCAGTTTCCTGAATCCGCCCTCATGGAGATTTGCACAGAATGTTTGAGCCTGAGGGAGACTTGGAGCTTTGCTAATGTCCTCATTTTGCAGAAGGAAATGAGGCCCAGAGGGATTATATGAGCCTCACTGAACATCCCACTTGTTAATGGCCGAGTTGTTGCCTCTGACGCCTACACTTGGACTCTTGCTTTTGCCATGATGTCTCTCAGAAGGTACAATTCCATCTCCCACCCCCACCCCTTGCTCCTGGCTTAAAATTCATGGCTTCAGTTACAGGAAAGAGAAAGAATTTGTCAAGCTGGCTCCACCAGGAGGCTGAACAGGAGACATGACTGCAGAACAAGCTCATGATCAGTGTTTGCCCAGCACTGTTCTGTGCTGAGCCTGGGGAAGTTAAGCGCTCTGTCCATTGGAAGGAAGATGGACACATGTTAATAGAGGATGGTCCTGCTGTGTAGGATTAAAGCATAAATCAGTAGAGCAGAGCCGTGGGGGCTGGAGAAAGGATGGAATGTTTGGAGGCCATAGAGCAGCGGTTCTCAACCTGTGGGTCGCGACCCCTTTGGGGATCGAATGACCCTTTCACAGGGGTTGCCTAAGACCATCGGAAAACACATATATAATTACATATTGTTTTTGTGATTAATCACTATGCTTTAATTATGTTCTATTTGTAACAATGAAATTGGGGGTCACCACAATATGAGGAACTGTATTAAAAGGTCGCGGCATTAGGAAGGTTGAGAACCACTGCCATTGAGCTTGGATATAAGGTTCTAGGAATGAGGAGGGGGCAGGACAGCCAGGTTAGAATAGTGTGGACCTGGGTCTGTGCTTCACCCTGTGGGTGTTAAGGAGCTTGGGAGGTTTCTGTGGGGGACGGGATGGGATCCAGTACTGACTGGATTTAGGAAGACCAGTGTGTGAGAGAGGCTGGCAGCAGGGAGAACCTTGAGGAGGGCTTTCCGGAGATGAAAGCTTGGAGCAGGTGACAGCAATGGCAAGAGGAAGAAAACGGCAGATGTAAAAATGGTTTGCTCGGGCCAATGTTTCTCAAAAAGCAATGAGAGAATAAGGCCAGTGGGTTGTAAACAGGCAAACATGCCTGAGTCTGGTCCACAAGCTTCTTGGACTAAAGAATCATTTCTCCCAAAGGGCTGTCGTTTGGATCACCACAGCATGTTCTTTCTCTGAACTTGAACTTGTTGGGAACATTGAGTTCTCTGACCCATAGGGAGAGTGATGTTCCCGTGGAGAAGAAAGTGGAGGGAGGCGCCATTGCAACGTGACCTGAGAGAATGGAAATAGAGGGAGGAAAAGATGATTAAAATACCAATAGTGTCATCTGCAACTTTTGTAGTCTTATTTTTTACAGTTAGATCTTTAATCCATCTGGAATCTGTGTTTGTGTATAGTGTGATGTGAGGATCTGTTGATTGAATATTTAGGAATTCAAACTTTACGAGTATTTTGAAATGTTACCCTTAACACATACTAAATTTCCATGAATATTTTCTTATTCTCTTGCTTAAAATCCAGAAATCATTTCCTATGACCTTTAGAATAAAATTCAAATTCCTTGCCCTGGCTTAAAAGGCCCTCACCTGCTTCTGAAATTCACCTGCTATTCTGCCCCTGTATGCTGTGCTCCAAACACGGGACTTCCTTCTGTCCAGCTCGAGCTCATTTCAGGCTGAGTTTCGCACCAGCTCTGCAAATGCTCCTTCCTCTTCCCGATGCTCCACTCCAGCCTTTGTGCAGCTGGTTCTTGTGAATCCTGCAGCTCTCGGCTCAAAGGCTACTTCTTCAGTCTTTCTCGGACCACCCAGCCTAAAGCGCCCACCCAGGCACTAACCATCTCATCCTTGGTGACCCCAGAGCATCTAGAATTCATTTTGATATCAGGAGTGAGGTGAGGAGTCAGGCTTTTTTACTCTCCCCTTCCAGTGTGGGAAGCCAGTTTCTCTAAGACCATTTGAAAAAGAAAAGAAAAGAAGAGAAAAGAAAAGAAAAGAGACCATTTGCTAAAAAACTTAATCTTTTCATTATGCATTTGAAATGCTAGCTTCATCATATACTCAGTTTCCTCTTGCATTCATATCTATTTACGGACTGAACTCTTTTTCTTTTCTGTTTTATTGCTGCTTTAATTATTGTAGAGTTAAAATGTTTTCATATTTGATAAGGCTAGACCCTGCTTTTTAATCTTCTGGCCATTCATGCATGCTTTGCTTTTAAAAAAGATTTGCACTATGGGTGCAAGGTAAAGAGAGGCAAAGCTAGATGTGGGTTCACCTGATGGGAGTTTCTCACAGCATTCCAGGAGAGAGATGGTGGGAGACATAGAATAGCTTACCTAACTCATTGTATTCTGAATTTCAGTCATTTCCAGTATACCGCTTTTATAATTTTTGACACACCTATATGTCACCTGAGCTATTATTAATTTAACACTTTCAATAGTTCAATTCACTTTTATATTTTAAATATTTATATTAGGCTTATCCTATGTAATATCTGTAGAAGCATAGATTAGACATAGTAGTTATATTTCTCTAATATATTAAACTGAATAGACAACAATGAAAATAAACATTGTCTGTGCATAGACATTATTTTGTGTACTACCAGCAGTTTGAGAAGCACTGGTCTGAGCAAACCAGTCTCCTCAGTTTTCCAGATGAAAATTTCCACTCAGAAGGGGCCACAGGGACTAGCTGCTCACAGCTGTCGATTGCATAGGTGGGTTCAGTCTATGAAAATCATCAAGATGTTTACTTATAAACACTTTCGACAAGATTATTGTAACCCAATAAAAAGTTTTCCAACTAAGCTTTAAAGTTTTGAAAGTATTACTGTGTTGTTTTGTGTTAATAAGATCTATTACATGTGGCCCGGCCGGTATGGCTCAGTGGTTGAGTGTGGACCCATGAACCTGGAGGTCATGGTTTGATTCTTGGTCAGGACACATACAGGGGTTTTGGGCTGAATCCCTAGTGGGAGGCATGCAGGAGGCAGTTGATCAGTAATTCTCTCTCATCATTGATGTTTCTATCTCTCTATCCCTCTCCCTTCCTCTCTCAAATCAATAAAAACGTAATTAAAAAAAAATCCATTACATGTGCCCTTACATAGGTCAAGCAAAGAAATAGACTAATGAAGTGAATAATAGTTTCATGAAGTTAAAACATGGCAGCAGTTCTCTTTTTTGGCATTCCTGCAAGCAAATCCATCCTCCCCAAGACCAAAGGGCCACAGGTGGTATCACAGGCCAGTCAGAACCTTGGTAGGATGGTAATATGTCAGTGAGTGATGTGTAGGGCAGAATTAAATAATAATGCCAAGGGTCAGAGCCTCAATGTCGTTTCCTCTTAGTCTTTATTGAAGGTAAACAGAGATAAATGGAAAATGCCATCCTGACCCACGGAGATCAAATTAAGGTACGAGATTGCAGGGAATCAGATATCTTGTTCTGACCTGTCACAAGCACTTACTCAGATACAAACAAGAACAGGCCACACTCCTTTTTTTACCATCAGGTGCTTCTGGCTTTTAGACTTGTTAATTCTCTGCTTTTAGAGTCTAACCGCTGGCTGAGAGCCCATAGCACTGATGAAGTTAACAAAATTATTGACACTAAAATCTCACTGCCCAAGAGAAGCTGCTGCCTCCGGGCATGGAGAGTCAAATAGCTTATATCTTTTGTCCTTTAAAAACAGTATAAAAGAGCAGCTTGGGCCGCAGGAGACCGGGCAGCGGCCTGGCAGCCCAGGTTCGCCCAGACACTAGGCGCCCAGGCCCTCAGGCACCCAGCACGCGCCCAGCCCGCCTCCACGATGCCCAAGAGGAAGGTCAGCCTGCGGTGGGGGCGGCCAAGGAGGAGCCCATGAGGAGGTCAGCCAGGTTGTCAGCCAAACCTGCTCCTGCGAAAGTGGAAACGAAGCCCAAAAAGGCAGCAGGAAAGGATAAATCTGCAGACAAAAAAGTGCAAACCAAAGGGGAAAGGAGAGTAAAGGGGAAGCAGGCCCAAGTGGCTGACCAGGAACCTGAAGATCTACCTGCGGAAAACGGAGAAACTACTAGTAAAAACGGCTAGTAAAAACGAGGAGAGTCCAACCTCAGATGAAGGAGAAAAAGAAGCCAAGTCTGATTAATGTCACATACCATGTCTTATTAGTGGTCCCTGTCTCCCTTCTTATACAATCCAGAGGAATATTTTTATCAACTATTTCGTAAATGCAAGTTTTTTAGTAGCTCTAGAAACATTTTTAAGAAGGAGGGAATTCCACCTCATCCCATTTTTTTAAAACTGTAAATGCTATTTTTTTAAAGAGGTGAAATCATTTGCTGGTTGTTTATTTTTTGGTACAACCAGAAAATAGTGGGATATTGAATATGGGAGACTTTGATTGTCTTGGGTGTCAGCTTAACATTCCATTGATGGGGGTAGTTTTTATATCCTATAATACAAAGCATACTAACTGGCAATTTGGAGTCAGTCATGCATTTGCTATGTCTTGAACATTTTAAATTACTTCTATTCACATGTTTTTTGGTAGCATTGTTTCCTAAAGAAAACCACTCCTTGATCTTGGCTCTCCCTGTCAGAATTCTGTGCATCTGTAACATCTTTGGTGGTAGTCCAGTTTTCCTAGTAACTCTGTCAGAGTGCTGTGAAAGATTGAAAATTTGATTATGTAGTATATATGCTATTAAATTGTGAATTAGTGGGACTTTGATGTAAGAGCGTATCAACATTTGAAGATATTGGTACTTGATACTCTATTAAGGAAAGTTAGCCTCTACATTTTAAGCTTGAAAGTCACTGGAATAACTGTTTAGAAAAGAATCACAACTACATGACTTTACATTTTGGGTACGTATGTTAAGAATTGTGTACAAATTGATATGTCTGTGTACTGATCCTCAAGACAAACAATAAAATCTCAGTTAGGAAAGAAAAAAAAAAGAACAGCATAAAATAAGTCAGTTTCTTTTTTGTTGGTAGCCATGGAAACTAATCTCCAATATTTCAGTGACTGCATGATACTAAGAACTACAACATTCTTCAAGGGCATCTATTAATTTGCTTCACATTAAAAAACAATAAAACTAGGTTGACCTTCAAATTCAACCTGTAGATTTTCTATTATAAGTCCCATTGGTTTCAGACTATGTGGGGCCAGTTGAATAGGAGAGGCCCGTGGGGGAAGACTGCTGGTCGGAGGAACATTGGGAGGCTTGTTTTCTCAAGTCTCTCAGAGGCCTGTTCATTTCCTGTTTCCTACCACTTAGGTCTCCTTCCAGTGGTGCGTCTGCACGTCAGTGTGGAACTGTGTCTTACGTCTGAAATGTTTCTTATGTCTGACCTTTAAAAGGCTTCTGTCTCCTTCTGTCTCCATCCAAGAGTCCCCAAGGAACCTGCCTGCGAGGACACATTCACTCTGAATGGTCACGGTTAGGCTGATCTAGTTGCCTAATACGGTTTCTGAAAAGCTTAGGGGATCTTATGCCAATTAAATTTCATCAGAAGTTGCTCCAAATCTAACTGCACAGCATTGCCAGCTTCTCTTCTTGTTCCCCCCGAAACAATTGATATAACCCTTTCCTGTCAATGCAGTTTGTTTGGAGAACTGTCTGGGTAAGGATTACTGCGAGGCTTCCAATGACAGTTGCAGGGAACTTGGTCCCAGGTGATGTCATCTACCAACTGAGTCTCAAATGGGGGTTCAGGACATGGTTGTGGAGCAGAGCACCTGCCAACACAAGCCTGCATTGGCGATTTAAAGCCACAAGGAATATAGTCAATATTGTATGATGTCAGATGGATATCACACTTATTGGGGGATCACTTCATAATGTACATAAATGTCACCCTAACTGGTTTGGCTCAGTGGATAGAACGTCGGCCTGCAGATTGAAGGGTCCTGGGTTCAATTTTGGTCAAGGGCACATGCCTGGGTTGCGAGCTCCATTCCCCAGTAAGGGACATGCAGGAGTCAGCCAATCAATGACTCCCTCTCATCACTGATGTTTCTATCTCTCTCTCCCTCTCTGAAATCAATAAAAACATATTTTTTAAAAAGGTACATAAATGTCTAATCACTGTTATATGCCTGAAATAATATAATATTATATTGTATTTTTTAACTATAACTAAGAGATAAATTTAAAAAATAATCTAAAAAGAAAAGGTAAAGCCACTCCCTGGTGAAGTCAGGACAGGGCAGGGGTGAGGGGGTCAACCATTCAGAAGGTGGCAGAGGTGCTGGCGGCAGGCAGAAGGCAGAAACCACCAGAGGAAGGAGTGCACCTGGGCAAAGGACTCCTCTCTCTCTCCCACCACAAGCTGACGAGGCCACTGGCCCGCCCAGCCCATCATCCTGAGCTTGCGCGTACTTGGGTGTGTGGAGAACCTTTATTTTCTCCTCACCTTTCACATTTGCAATCTGGCGGAGACGAAGAGACTATTTTTTCTTTAATTTGCGAATCCTAGCTGTTATTTTAGGAGGTGCACATGTCCCCTCCACTCCCAGGTGGTATTATAAAATAGGCAGTTCTGGATTTGGAGAGGCAAGGGCCTGACTAAGATGCGAAGCACTTTTTTGGAAGCGTACTGAAATCTTTGTATTCTTCTGGGACAGATGCTCTCAATCGCGTGGTCACAGTTTTACGACATGGTATAATTCTTTACTTGATTCAGCATAGTTTTATTCCCTTCAAAAAATCCATCTGATGGAAGCCTGTTCCCTTAGGTCTGGTTCTCCCAGAAGTGGACTCTGAGTCAAGGATTCAAGTACAAGCGATTTATTGAGGAAAGGCCCATAGGTGGCACCAATAGGTGAATGAATGGAAAGACAGCATCAGCCTGGAGCTCCAAAGAGTAAATTATGTCACAGAGCATGTCTTCCTTTGAGACAAGGAAACTGGGCTTTTTGAACTCCCAAACCAGTCCATCACTGGCCTCAGGCCAAAGGGAAAGGTAGGAGGGCATGTGGCCGCGGGGGCTGTAAAATTCCCAGGTACCGACCGATGGCTCTCTATTTGGGCTGACCAGCCTCTAATACTTGGTCACAGATGCCAGCTGTTGGCTGCAGAGCACTTAGCTGGGGGCGGGGCACACAGCTGGCAAGACAGACCGGAGGGGACCTGGGTGGTGCACTGACAGTGGCCTGCTCTGGCCACCAGGCACCAGTTATGGGTCTTCCATCACATTCTGCTGCAAGAGGAAACGAACAATGTCTTTGGAAAGTCCTGGGGTCGGCTTTTCGTCATCCAGAGACTGACTTCCTTCTCCCAGCGGGTAGAATCGGGCGTCCCTGGAATACCTCTGTAACAAGGTGCAGCCATCCCGGTTGAAAATGACCCGGGCCATTTGAAAACTGCGGAGGGCGTACTTCTGGCTCTCCTGGCCCTGCAGTTCGTCGATTTTCTGAGACAGGCACTGGCAGACAGATGCAGAGAGTGGGTTTCGAGAGGCTGGTGGTGGGTGGCCAAACATCTCATAGAATCTATCCAGGGATTTCCGAAGTTCCTCATCCTCTGCCTTGGTCTCTGGTTGGCCATTCACAGAAGGGTCGAGCCAGAAGTTCTCAGAGGCCCAGGAATCACGTTGTGTAGTATTTAGGTGACCGCTGTCTGTAAGACAAACACATCCCAATACTCAAACACATACTCAAAAATATCAGAAAACCAGCCCAAAGCAGGTGATTTCTCTTTCTAATGCAACACACTTACTGCTCCTGGGTAATGGGCAATGGGCAGAATCAGATGATTTCTGAATCTGTTCCCACTGTCCTGGGGGTATGCCACTTGTTTGCCCAAAACAAGAACATATTTCAGGGGTTCCTAACCTGAGGTCCTTGTAAAGAAGTTCAGAGTGGCTGTGAACTTGGATGGGAAAAGTATCATATCTTTATTTTCACTAACCTCTACCTAAAATCACGCATTTCCTTCCATGATGAATGTAGGCAATAAACCCATTAGCAGCAATACGTGTGACTTTATCACCAGTAGATCACAGCTATTTTCATATCACATTATAATTTGTTGAACATGTTTTGAAATATCATGTATGCCCATCACTATGCTATGGACTGAACTGTGTTTCTCCAAAATTCATATGTTAAAGTCTTAATCCTTAAAGGAGATGGGCCTTTTAGGAGGTTACTAAGATTAAATGAGGTCATAAAGGTGGGGCCTCAATCAGATAAGATGGGTGGCCTTCTAAGAAGAGGAAGACCTCTCTCATTTTTCTTTCTCTCTCCCCCTCTTTCTCATCATGTGAAGGAACTGAGGAAAGGCCATTGAGGATACAACAAGAAGGAGGCCTTCTCCAAGCCAGGGAGAGAGTCCTCACCACACCTGACCATGCTGATTCCCTGCCTCGGACTTCCAGTGTCCAGAATTGTGAGAAAATAATTTCTTTTGTTTAAGCCATTCAGTTTATGGTATTTTGTTATGGCAGCCCAAGTAGACTAAGACAACCACTATGAAATCACCACAGTTATTGGTCCTGACGCTAGATCTTATTATTTAGACATTAATTTAAAAAACATATATTCGTTACAATATCACACATTTTGTTCTTTACGTATTTTAATAGCTACGTTTTAGTGTTTTCCCTTGGTAAGCCTATATGTTTTACTTCATGCAGTTAAAAACTTTATTCTGCGTTCATGGGCTCCACCAGATGCCAAAGGGATGCACTGCACAGACACAGTGCAGACCCCCAATGCAGACAGTTCTGGGCATTTACACAGCTCAGATATTTCTTTCTTTATGCCCTACATAATCCTATAGACTCTTTATCTCTAAATTAAAACCACCTTTTTGTTTTTTAAAGGAAGAGTAACAAATAAACTAAGAGATTTAATAATAGACAGTAAGAAACCAGAATTGGAGCCAAATCCTAGTCCTTGACCTAACTTTCTGTACCTCTCTGGACACCCTAATTCTTAACATAGGAATCTCTTAAGTCTTTTGAAACAAAGAACTTTCATATCATTTTTTTCTAGAAAAAATTTTGCACAAATAATTTGTGAGTTGCTGAATTCCTTATACAGCCACCAGCTTTATGCTTTAAACTGTTATACTTTAAATCAACATAATATATTTTCCCTTTTTTGCTCTAATATATGCTGTAATTAATTACTAGCTTTAATTCTACACACCCACTCCCCATCCACTTACTCAATTAGTGGTTATAATAAAAATATCGGTATCCTGGCCGGTGTGGCTCAGGTAGAGTGTTGGCCCACACACCAAAGGGTCTTGGGTTCGATTCCCAGTCAAGGGCACGTACTTGGGTTGCAGGTTCAATCTCTCAGCCCTTGTTAGGAGTCCTGCCTTATGGCCCCCGGACCAATCATCTGTGGGGAAGCAGATGGGTAGGGACCCCTCACCCTGCCACTGCAGGACCCCTTCGCCCCTTCCCTTGGCTCTCTAACAGCAGTACCATTCATTAGGCGAGTACTATTTGCCAAGCCCTGGGCTAAGTCTTTTGTTTGTTTGTTTTAATAATAAGTAGGCCACCGAAAGAGGTTTGTTTTAATTTTTTTCTTGAAATGATCTCAAACTCATAGGAAACTTGCAAGTACAATACAAACAACTATTTCTCATTAATTATTTGCCAACCTGACGCCCACCCTGATTTTCCTACCAGCAAGGACATTCTTCCACATAACCCCAACGCAACCATCAAAATCAGGAAATTAACAGGGACAACATTACTGCCATCTAATCCTAGCCCCCATCAAGCGGTCCCGATCATGTTCTTCGTAGCAAAAAGGTCTGGTTGAGAATCATGTGTTGTGTTTAGTTGTCAGTGGGAAGAATGAAAGAGAGAAGGAGCTGCTCCATAGTAACACTGGGGAAGTTGGAGAGTTCCTGAAACTGCCCACCCGAGGCAGCATCTATACAGAACATTCCAAGGAGCATAGCATGGACTTATTAACTGGTCAACAACTTTGATATGCAGGATTTTAAGTTTTCATCGGAGTTTCATTATTATACTTATTTTTGAAATTAGGTGTCCTAAACTCAGTGTCCAAAAGAATCCAAAAAAAAATTAGCCTGTTTTCTCTATTTTTCTTGCAAATGTCAAGCAGACTGCAATTCATCTTCAAAGACACCCCAGCTCCCCCCAATCTCTTTCCAAAGAGCAATAACAATATGGGTTGAATCAGTCACTGCTTTAGTCAGTTCTTTTGAACCTGCCTCCAGCTCATTTCAGTCTTTGATTTCCTTTTAAAATTTGCATTACTGCCAACTACAAAGCCATCTCTTTAATCATGTGTCTGGTGTGGCCTTTTGGACATCACTGCTTCTTCGCCAGCAAATAAAGCTAATTGTTTCTCTTTTCCTAATGCACTAAATGTAGACAGAAGGATGGATCTTTGATAACTTGGTCAATTGCTGCTCAATGTTGCATTCTCACAGCTATGTTCAAGCCCCACCATATTCTACCTGTTGATATAGCCATGACTTATAGGGCTCTCAGCTTGGGACTATAATGTCTACTCTAGGGAGAGACTGGGGACCTGTTTGTGCCAGTGATTGGAAAATGCTACTTGCATTTAGTGATGGGGTCAAGGATGTAAATACCCTACAAGTTAGAATAGTGATTTTCAACCAGCATGCTAGGAGAATTGTTAAAACATGCAATACCAGCCCTAACCGGTTTGGCTCAGTGGATAGAGCATTGGCCTGTGGACTCAAGGATCCCAGGTTTGATTCCGGTCAAAGGCATGTTCCTTGGTTGCGGGCACATCCCCAGGAAGGGGTGTGCAGGAGGCAGCTGATCAATGTTTCTCTCTCATCGATGTTTCTAACTCTCTATCCATCTCCTTTCCTCTCTGTAAAAAAAGATCAATAAAATATATTAAAAAACAACAACAAACAAAAAAACATGCAATACCTGACTATTTAGTCAGGAGCACTGACCTCTTTCCCCTGAGATTGTCAAATATAAAAATGACAACAGTCAACACAGCAATAGTTGACTGGTGTGAATGAATCAAAATTATACCATTTTTTGGTCAGATTGGCAAAAAATATATTTCTTGGTGTGCTGCAGAATTTTAGTTATTAGTTTATGTGTGCCACAGGATGAAAAAGGTTGAAAATCACTGATGTAGAGGATAATTCCATAAACCAAGAACCATAATGTCCCCAAATTCCAGTAGTGCCCCTTACTCTCTCAGGAACTCTGGCTCAGGATGGATTGTGGAAGGAGTGGGAAGTGAAGGCTGAATCCTACTGCATTGTAATATATTGATTCGCCCTGAGCTCGCCTTTGCTGTTGATTCTTGCACAATGGATTTCTTGCTGGTACCCATTCAAATTATGCATTCCTGCCTTCTCAGACCTTGAGTTTTTTGTGTTGTTTTTTCCCTAAGCAAGGGCCTAACCACCAATCCTAATTCTGGCATTACTTAAATTGGACGGAACTTCCCTTTTCATTTCAATAGGCTTTCAATTACAAATAAAGTTTCTTTAGGAATTAATAAGAAGAAAAGGAGGACAGGGCTTTCTATGACAATGCTTTTGCATGCACTGTGTTAAGGCCATCTATCTACCAGAACATCTGTTTCTTAACTCTTCTTTTTTGTAATCCTCACCCAAGGACATGCTTTTATTGATTTTAGAGAGATAGTAGGGGAGAGGGAGAGAGAGAGAGAGAGAGAAACATCGATGTGAGCGTGAAACATTGATTGGCTGCCTCCTGCACGTGCTCCTATTGGGGACTGAACCCGCACCCTTCAGTGTATGTCAAACCCGAGGCCTGTAGGCTGCACGTGGCCCACAATAAATATTTTTGTGGCCCAGCCAATATAACGGTATGAAATGTTTTAATAAATATCTCATAACTTAACTTTTACAATATCCTGTTATACATAATTATTCATAATGAACTACAATGTTCGCTAATGACTGATTACTATAATCGTGTTGCATTCATTTCCCTTAGGCACCTTAAGCGCAGGCACACCACTTCTTTCCACTAATACTAACAGCGAATATTTTAGCAGCCAATTGCCATGTCATTAGTCTAGGACTGTCTTGTTTGGTGTGCGCAATAGAAAGTATTTCGCTTTAGGAGAACAAGAAAAATAAGTTTATTTGTGTTATGCTTATTAATTTGTGCAGTTATTCAGTGTCTGGTAAGTTAATGTTCAAGAAAAAACATTAATTTTTATTAAAATGTTCTATTTTTAAAAAATATATTTTATTGATTTTAGAGAGGAAGGGAGAGGGAGAGAGAGATAGAAACATTAATGATGAGAGAAAATTATTGATTGGCTGCCTCCTGCATGCCCCCTACTGAGGATCGAGCCAGCAACCCAGGCATGTGCCCTTGGCCAGAATCGAACCTAGGACTCTTCAGTCTGCAGGCCGACGCTCTATCAATTGAGCCAAACCAGATAGGGCTAAAATGTTCTATTATTTTATGTTAACGATTACTCAGCCCTTTGTATTCAGCATGTCTCTATCGAAATAAACCTACGTTTCTATGAAAATTGAAGCTTTTGTTTTTTTTGTGGCCCACATAATCTTAAACCTTGTTTATTTGGCCCGTGTTAGCCTTTGTGTACAGGACAATACTCCAACCAACTGAGCCACATTGGCCAGGGCTGTTAACTTTTCTTTTGAGCAAAGAGAGAAAACATACAGATATTTGAGATTCTTATAGACCTATTTTTTATATCTTTAGGAGTTACAGATGCTAATTTGAGTTCAGTAATCTGAGACAACCAATTAGCATGGAGCATTTGAGATTAATGGTTGTGTTCTGCGAGAGACGCCATTAGCTTTTAGAAACCCAAGTGGTTAACAGGGGTTTCTTCCAGAGAATCTTCCTGGCTATTTCTGTGGCTGATACACAGAGCAGGATTTTACCTCTGCAACTCTATCAAGTTTCCTCTGCATAAATTTGATATTTAGAATTCTGTCTCCTTCTTGCATCAGCATCAATCACTGCCCACTCAGCCTTATTTGCCCAGCGTTTCTTTTACTAACAACTGCTAATTGGGAGGATCTGTGGTTTTAAGTCTGCACAGAGCCTTAATTTTAAAACATGGAGAATTATCAGGATTTAAGGAAAGAAGTAATATGTGGCATGCACAGTCTCCTATGTTGCTCAGAGGGGAAGCTGCCCCTTTTGCTGGGCACTGCCCAGCACACTTCTAAGACAAACCCTGCTGCCTTGGTTTGCCTGTTGGAGGTTGCCTGGGTTCTGTGTGGCTTTAAGAAAAATTCATGGGCATGAGAAGAACAAGGTGAATGGGGGAGAGGGATGTTCTGGTTATCAGTGGCCACTTGTTGATGCAAGGACTCACTTTCTTTATGGCAGTGGTCAAACTTCAGAGGCCTCACAAGTTCTCCACACGGTGACACTACCAGTTTAGTATATGAGGGGCTGTGGCCCGTGGATCTGGGGGTCCTGCTCTGCTAGTCTGCATCTGCCTGCTCCAGATCTGACTTTCTTTTCTTTCATCCCCTCTTCTATTTCTCTCACTCCTGCCTTCCCACTCCATAGAGGAGTGAACAGGATCAACAAGATTAAGCCCTATTTCCAGCCCTACAGGCTGAGTGAAAGTCTGACTGGTTGCTCACACTTTGGCGTCATTGCCTTGAAAAATCTGGCTTCCTTCCAGTCCTTGAATGCATCAAGAGAGCTCCCTCCCTTCATGGGGGAATGTGGTAGGAGTCAGACAGACATGAGCAGAGCAGATAGGTCAGGTGCACAAGGTCACCAGGGCAGAACTTCCCGGGTGCCTAGCAACGCACAAAACAAGGAAAACAAGGACCTCGCCCAAGGGTAACCTTCCCTCCCCTAGCATATCAGATCACGAGGTTCAGACCTCCCTGACCTTTCCTCCCCTGGCATGTTGCTACTCATGCCAGTTAGACCCCTTAGAGGGGGAACAAACAAGGGGGCCGGAGAATAGCCCTTAAGCATTAAGCCCCCAGGACAATAGGTTCTGACCCACATCAAATACATCTAGGCCTCAGTTGTGTTTCAGCTCCAGGCCCAGAAAAGCAGCAACATCAGACAAGTGATGCCATGGCTGCCTCAGGACCAGCTGCATTGACTAAACACCCCCTGTGCTGGTGCCTACCTACCAGTAGAGACCATGACTCTGAAAAGATGTACCTGAAAAGCTGATGACTATACTATTAAGATCCTCCCCTAAAATCCCCACCCTTAAAAGCTCTTAGGATGGAAACTGCCCCAGCCTTTCCAGTCCCCGGCTTCTTGCCCCCAGGCTGTGTACCTTTACCTTTCTCTTTCTTCTAAGCTCCAAGGGCCTTTCTTTTGCCTCTGTAACTTGTTTCCTGAACCCATTTCTTCTACCTCAGTGACTTTCTAAATAAACTTTTGCTTATTAAAAAAAAAAAAAAAAGCAAGCTCCCTCTTTGGAACCTTTGCACTTGCTGTTCTCCGAGTGGAACGTGCTTTCTCCACGTATCTGCATGGCTGGTCTCCTCTCCTCCTTCTGGTCTCTGCTTAGATGTGACCTTCTCAGTGAGGCCAGGATGGGCTAGGTCAGTGGTCGGCAAACTGCGGCTCTCGAGCCACATACGGCTCTTTGGCCCCTTGAGTGTGGCCACGAAGTTTCAATCGCACTGTACGTGTGCACCCGCACGTGGTATTTTGTGGAAGAGCCACACTCAAGGAGCCGCAGTTTGCCGATCACTGGGCTACGTTATGACACATAGCAAGCAAGCCCCAAATCTCAGGGGCATAAAACAACAAGGGATTTTTTTCCCTCTCATCTTCCAGCTCAGTGTCATACAAGTAGATCTGCATCATCTTTGTCCTTGTCCTGGAACCCAAGCTGATGGGGCAGCCAGGGTCTCAACTACAACAGAGGGAAAGAGTGTGGTAAAGGAGGCAGTGACTGGGAAAACTGTCACTCTGTTTACCTATCACTGGCCAATGTTAAATCATGTGGCCAAGCCTGATTACAAAAGAACGAGGAAGAAAAATTCTCCTATAGGAAAAAGGTGTATGTTGAAGTTCCTGCATTGGAGTGTTAAGACACTTTGTTTCCAATGTTATTAATAGCATAAAACTAATGACCAAAAAAAAAAAGCAATAAGCTTAAGCTACCTTTTGCCTGATAGTGACCCTGCTGGTTTCTACATTTTAGAATGTGCAACTGTTCCTTTAAAGGATAAAATCAATATACTTACAAAGGGGGAAGGGGGAAGGGGGAAGGGCAAGGGTGTGGATATGAAGACATTTAATCCAACTTAACACCTTAAAAGGATGGGAGATCTGGTCAGGTGCTTTTGCAACCACAGTCTCTGGACTTGTTTACATCTGAAGCTAAACCTGAATGAATCACCCGAGGGGCGGTGGCATATGCTGTCACCTTCATCCTAATGACTAACAGATGCAATGGGCAGAGGACAGGGCCCTGCAAAATGCAACTGCTGAGAAACAAAATGAATGCTGGGGGAAAAACAGATATGTGCGACAGCCCTAAAATTAGGTGCCTCGGCCAGTTATATAAGGCCAGTTTCCACTGCCTGATCTGTAAGCTATCTTACATTTACCTTGGCATATTATACTTTTCTTCAGAAATGGAAATGCTCTGAAATTTACAGGGAACCCTAATATCCAAGTTTATAGCACCCCAAATCGGCAATTAAGATATATTTGCTTCTTTTTTCTTATTAACGAATTAAACATTTCAACTAAATTTCTACAGAAATTTATTCCTTCCAGCCCATTTTTATACCTTACATATATATGTCTCCACAAGCAATAGAATTGTTGCTTTGTGTGTGGTGGTCATTTTAATTTTAGGTTCAATGAACAAGTTTTTGCTTTTTTCACTCAACTGTATGACTTTTTACTTCTAGCTAATGTTGATATATATGAATCTGCCTTATATAGTATTCTAATATAGGAACATAATGCATTATTTTTTCATCCATTCCCTTGCTGATGGGTATAGAGCTTGTGTCTAATTTTTCATTATCACAGACAAGGCCTCAGTGAGCCCCTGGTGCCTGCCTCCTGGTGCACTTGTGTGAGGCTTTCCGTGGAAACACAGCCAGAAGCAGAATTGCTGAGTGGAAGGGAATCTTATCAGTTTCACTAGGATCCAACTTTACCTCATCCAAAGTGGCTATAGCATTTACCACCCCCCGTCCCCTCTCCTGCGCCCACCTCACCCTCCCCAGCAGAGTCTGGGTTTTCCTGTTTCTCCACCACTTTGCCAAACCCTGATACTGTCAGACATTTCAAATGGTATCTTCTCATCTGGCTTCTCATTTCCTTGATTCCTTGTATGTCTGAGCTGCTTTTCATACACGTGTTGGCCATTTGGGATTCTGATACTGTGAACTGTCTACTCATATTCTTTACCATTTTCTTATTGGGTTTTGTCTCTTTTCTCTCTCCTTTTTAATGGCATGCAAAATGAATTACAAAGAAAGCTGCTGTATCTTTGACTTTTCTTTGCTTTACCTCAGTCTGAGGGGGATTAAAAAGAATGTGAGAGTGAAAAAAAGACTTCATGAGAAGCCTCAAGGTTTGGTTTTGGTTTAATGGCAAATCTCAAGCAAAAAAACCCTCACGGTGTTAGCTTATCACTTCCAAAATATGATACTGTGTATGGGTGTGTGTGTGTGGGGGGGGGGTGGTGGTGGTGGTGGTGGGAGGGGGTGAGGTGAAGCGGGGGAGCATCCTGGTCTCATCCAGACAAGAAAACGGAGACAAAGGCCAAGTCTCCAGAATCCCTTGATGAAGGGATTGGCAAATAGAACCGGAAAAGGCTAATCTTATTAATTTCTTATCGTAGTTAAAATTATCTCCATCTGGTTATCATTTGCCATAATTAGGACAGCCATAGATTTGCATGTTGGTGATGATGAGCCAGGCAGGGATGCTCAGAGCCTCCCTAGCCCATTCAGATAGTAAGTTTCAAATGGTATCTTCTCATCTGGGTTCTCATTTCCTTGATTCCTTGTATGTCTGAGCTGCTCTTCATGGATCCTAAAAATGCTTAACAATTCTTTTCTTTGCTGTGAGATTGAGGCTTAGCCTGAGGCTGAATTTAAAACAGCTTCGTTTTGCACTTTGTTAAGTAAGAACCAGTTAAAGGATCAGAATCTGAGCCCTTTACAGCTAGGAAAGCCATTGGGAATGATTTGCTCCTACTCACTTTCTGGAACAGAACCTTATAGCTGGAGCGGGAGCAAGAATAACGATCCCTGCTGACCCCATCAAGCCCTGAGAGGGGACAATGAGGCAGGCGAGGCTGACAGAGAAGGGAACCCGATAGACCGTCCTCCTCAGCAGCCATTTGAAATTAGGAGCTTCGCCATAACCCCTAAAGTAATCACTTAAAATGTTTCCCCCAAAATGGTTTTTTTTACATTTCATTTTACATGGGAGGTCTCAGCAAATTTGTTTCATATCCTGGCCTAGATAGTAAGGAACGCTTGGGAGTAGAAAGGCAAAGCAAATGATTCAGATCTAGGTTTCTATAGCAACATTGCTTTTTTTTTGTTTGTTTTTTTTGAATGCCACTGTTTACTTCAGCAGAGTTAAGTTAAATGTGAGCAGCTAATTAAGATGATGCTGGAAACTTTGACCTTAACCTTCACTATCAGAAAAAATAAGCACGTTAAAAATGCTGCTTGGAGTGTTGCTGGAGACATACAGCAGGGAGCTCATTCTCCTTTGCTGGGAAAGCAGAAACCTCACAATCTGACCACATCCACACGTCAATATTTCTTTCTTTTAAGATTTAAAGGGGAATGGAGCAGAACTACTATCCAACGTTGACCTCAGCAGTAAGACGTTTTTTCCAGACACAGAATTTTTGTTAGATGCATATTTGTGTAAACAGATTTCACTCCACATCAAATTGACGATAAGTACACCTATGAAGTAACAGATTGAATTGTATACCGATCAGAATGTAAAAACATAGCTGACTGCTCCCTCTTCAAAATATTGGGGGAGGAGGGACTCTTATTTTAAAGCCACTGCCATTGCTGAGCGCACAGTGGCGTCTCTTAGGAAGTGACTTCATCCCCTCTGTCAGTGTCCGTCTGCTGGTTGTCCTCATTGGTGGCAAATCGCCATCCTCAGGGGGCAGAGTTACCTTTTTGGAAACTGCCTAGAGGCATTAGGAGTGAAATCTGACAAATAATGGAGGTGATGAAGCATGGGCTAGAAAGCAAGGTTGGGAATATGAATGTCTAATCGCTCTGCTTTTCACCTGAAACTAATATAATATTGTATGTCAACTGTGATTGAAAAATAAAAAGATATTTGAAAAGAAAAAATATATAAAATCAAGGTTTATCTCCAAAAGTTGCTTTTCTTATGTTTTAAAAGTTGGTTCCAAAAGCATTTCCCACAAAGCAGTTCCCAAACCAGTTCTGTGCTAGGGCAGGCAGCATGGTTTCGATGTGTATATACTTTCAGATGTGTTACCTTAAAGGACAGACCTGACATGGATTTAAGTTCTGGCCTTTGTAAAAGGCTCATAGCCATCAATCAGAACGCCGAATGCTTCTGTGCTGACAGACGAGATGCGTGTGAGCATTGACTTTGCATTTAAAGGCTTGAGCTTGAGTCCCAGCTTGACCACTCACTGGCTATGTGACCTTGGGCAAGTTACTTAATATCGCTGAATTTCCAGGTCCGCACCTGTGAACTGGGGATAATAACAGCTCCTACTTCATAGGACTGTTGTTAGAATTAATGATTCGTTAGCATAAAGCCCAGCACATAGTAAATAAATAAAATCTACTTAAAATCATTACCATGGTGATAAGAGTAGTATTGGCAGCAGAGTTGTCACAGGTGAAGTAGGTCTTTGTCGTTTAACATCTGGGATTTTTAAGGGTGGATTGCAAATGCTCCTCTATGTCCACTATTCAGTGATAGACGCCTATGATAAAGAAAGTCTAGATTATCGGTTCTCAACCTGTGGGTCGCGACCCCTTTGGCGGTCGAATGACCCTTTCACAGGGGTCACCTAAGACCATCCTGCATATCAGATATTTACATTACGATTCATAACAGTAGCAACATTACAGTTATGAAGTAGCAATGAAAATAATTTTATGGTTGGGTCACAACAGGAGGAACTGTATTTAAAGGGCCAGAAGGTTGAGAACCACTGGGATGAACAAACATCCGTTCCTGACTAGAAGGAACATCACTTTGCCAATAGCTACTGCCCCATCCTGGCATCAGAGCTGATGGGATGAGTCACAGTGAGCATTACCCATCTCACAGCAGTAGGACTATGACTACAGAGAGGTCCCAAGTGCACGCTCTGCAAAGCAAACATGGTCCCAGTGTGGGTGGAAACAGCAGGTGGCTCCATGTGTGGGAGCGTCAAACACAGAAGCCCAGGCTGCAGGGCCCTCCAGCTGTCCCCCATGTGTCCCCAAGGGCGACCAGCACCGGAGTGTAGGTGGGACTGAAATGACTCAATCTCCAGGGAGCCTGCTGGGTTTTGGAAATTGATGGAAACTATAAATCAAGCAAAGAGCCTTAGGAAAATTTTGGGTGAGTAAATATATTGAAGAAGAAGAAATAGGCTGCATTAAAAAAAGAAAGTTGGGAAAATAGACAGGAAAGGTCTAGGGTCACAAGATGACCGCTGGCTGAGTCAGAATTGCAGTGCTGAGTTAAACTTAAAAAGGTGATATGAGCCTGGCAATCAAATGAGAACAGTTCTAGGAGATAAGTTTTGATCTTTCCTCTTGCTCTCTTCCCCCATTTACAGCTGAATCTGAAGGAAGGCAAAGCTTTGAGCTTTCTCTCATGGTCCAAAATCTTCAGAGAACATGGAAAACTCCACAAGCAAAATTTAAAATAGCATAATATGATGCAGCCTATGCAGAAAGACCTATAACCAGCAGAGAAGTGGAAGCTGGGACTGACTGAACGACAGAAAACATGGGACATGAGGGATGTAGGACATACTGGTATTGAAAGTGTTTCTAACATGGGTTCATTATGAAGGCTAGAAGTGGGTGCAAACATGGAATTGAATTTCCACCTTTACAAGGATACTTCTAGTAGGATCGCAGAGATAGTTGTATATTTTTGATGAAAGAATATGGTTTACAAGATACTTTGAAAATCGTCACTGTTACCAAACATCTAACAATGCTGGGTAAAATATTATTTTTAAAATCTTGTAAAATGCATGACTGAGCTGGAATAAAGTAAATAAAGTCCGTAGAGACCAAAAGCAAAATGAGAGTAGGCATTCCAAGAGGCAAGTGCATATAGGAGACCTAGCACACCAGCTTTAATGGCCACTCAGGGGTCGGGACACAAAGTCTAGCATCATGGTAGGATGAGGTGCTTGAAAGATCACTGTGTAAATCTGAGAGCCCTCTGAGAAAAGATGAACTAGAAAAAATACTTATGCCTTGCAAAGGGTCACAGTAAGAAAACGTGTTTGTCTTGGCTTTGGCTCAATTGGTAGGAGCGTCATCCCGTGCATCAAAAGGTTTGGGGTTTGATCCCTCAGTTGGAGTGCATATGGAAGGCAATCCATCGATGTTTCTCTTTCACATCGATGTCTCTCTCTCTCTCAAATCAAGAAAAACATATCCTCAGGTGAGGAGAGAGAGAGAGAGTACACATCTCTCCTAAGATTTAACCATAAGCCAGACCTCACATATGTTTGTAGTCTCAGTTGGGACTATTTTTGTGGTCTACAAACCTCAAAGCCAGGTATTTATTTTTATATGGTTCCAGATTGATGTACCCTCCTATGTTTAGAGAAACCAAATGCAAATCCTCTTTAGAAAAGTGTACTCTCAACCCAAACTTCAAAAGAAACCCTACACATCAAGTTCCATTGGACATGACTCACAGAATACACACTGAACAGGACAGGTCTCCTGTATTGAGAGTGAGAAAACAAAAGAGCCAGCACCAAAAGAAGACTTGCAGAACATTAAGTATTGGAGTTAATGGACAGAGAACATAAAACAAATGTGCTTAATATGTTAAAATATACAATAGGAAATAGAAAGTTTAAGTGAACAGGTAAATTAGAAAAAGAAATAAAAATAACTAGAGAAATGACAAATCATAATGGTAAAACAAGGTTAGACACTGCTAAAAAAATCGAAAATAGAAATCAAATTTAAAGATGTTACTTAGAATTTAGCACAGAGAGACAAGGAGATGGAGAAAACAAAACAGAAAAAATAACAAGTCAAAGTGAGATGCTCTACTATGCCTCTAACTTGAATTTCTCAGAGAGATAACAGAGAATAGGGGCAAGGCAACACACAATGAATTAATGGGTAAGAATTTCCTAGACCTAATGAAAGCATGAATTCTCAAATTTAGCAATCACAATGTTTTAAAAGCAGGATAAATAAAAAGGACTCTATAGCTAGGCACAAGATAAAACTGCAGATCATCAAAGGCAAGAATAAAAATTCTACAACCACCCAATAGGAAAATACAGATTACCTATAAATGAATGATGATTAAGTTGGCTGCTATCTCAATAGCAGCAATGTAAGCAGGAAGGCAGTGGAATAATATCTTTAAAGTTCTAATCGAAAAGAATGGCCAACCTAGGGCCATGCAGGAAATGGTGGGCGAGGAAATTAAGATAGCAGTCTCTTAACTGGCCAGATCAACAAAATGATAAATGTCAGGGCCAGATTGCCTTCATAGCAAATCCTCCCTGTACCAAATATTTTAAAAATGCTGGGTAAAATATTTTTTAAGATCTTTTAAAATGCGTGACTGAGCTGGAATAAAGTAAATAAAGTCCAAAGTTCATCCTCTAAGAACTTAAAATGGACAATATTCATATCACCTAGGTTGATTTATGGAGATTTTGCCTGAAGACAGAGAAATGAATTTTCGTGTTTTCTATCCCTTTGATGACATGAGTTGGTTTAATTTATTAATATGGCCCACCTATCTTTGAAAATGTATTCCAATATTAGACTTTGATCCCAAATCACATGTGATCATCTTAAAAGTATAGTTCATGTCCACCCTGTATTTTGCTTCTGAAAGTTTTATTCCATAAATAGCCAATTATACAAAATCATTCAAAAATCAAAGTTGTTCTAGTTGGTTTTATTTTAAAAAATGCAGATGCTTTTAATGTTTTGCAGTTGATATTTTCTTTCTCTGTAACCAACTATTTCTACTTACTTTTCAATTAATTACAAACTTTATCTTCATAACTCAGTTCATGCCTGCTTCTCTGGTAGCCTCAGAATTACAATACTAATTGTGCAGCCAATGACCCACATAACAAGATATCTGCTCCAAACACTCTTTTGAAAAAAAGAGAAAATAATTATTTTTACTCTCTCATGATAGTCACTCTCTTTGAAGAGATCACACAAAAGAAACCTTATAACTTAGTATTAAGAAGGTAGCTAAATCTCTTTTAGCAAATAAACCAAGCTAATCATGAGAAGATAAACAGAGTCAAAGATTATTACTCACAAAGTTATTACTGGTAACATTTACTACCTTATTGGTATTTTAGAATTTTCTGTTACATAAGGTCCTCCTTAATTCATTTTATTTCACATATAAATAAAACCGCCTTATTGCCTAGAAAGGAATACAAATTTGTAGGGTATTATGAAGAAGAAAAAAGAGTAAGATGACCTAATTATACTGGTTATTCCAGATGACTACATTTTTTTGACCTCTGAGTGGCAAAACTTCAAATGCATTTGTAACTTTAGCTCCTAAAAGGAGCCCTTAAAAACCCATGCACACAGTAAATCTTTCATGCCCATTTCTGTTTTTCTGTCTCTTAATCTGAACAGTGGTTAACCAGGTATGTACATATAATCTACCAAGCTGTATTTAACATGTAAGATTTGTATACTTTATGTAAAAATTGTATCTCAATTAAAAAATATCTACACACATACACACACTTCCTGTCTTCACTAAGTCTTGGATGTGGCATAGAAATTAAGTTTTTAAAAAAAGATTCCTGAAGGTTCTAATGTTCAGTTATGTTGGTAACCACTACCCTAAGGCAATTAGAACTTGTCTTCATTAGAATAGACATTCAGCAAATATTTGTTTGAATGAATGAATGAATGAATGAATGATCAAATCAACAAACTAATAAATAGCTATATTATTTATGGTTGTAGGTATACCATTGACTTGGGCCAGAAAAAGCCCTAAACATTTATTTTTTAAAAAGTATGCCAGATAATGTTGTAAGTACTGTAAATGCATTCTCTAATGAACCCTCACAACAATTCTATGAGGTAAGTTGACTGTTCATGGTCTTCAGTTGCAGCCAACATAAATCATTTTGGCTGCTTTAAGCAGAAAGAGCAGTATTAAAAAGTATAACACAGTTCACATCATTGTTGGGAGGGTTGCAGAAACCCACTCTAGGCTGAGCTTTTAGGAATTGCTACTCCAACAAACAGCCAAAGGGGCTACTCCTCTATCACTATTAGGAACCCAAAGAATTAGGAAGCTGCTGCTACAAAGGCTGCACCAAAGTAACACAGTTTCTGCTACAACTGGAAGCTTCTCAATAGGAAGCTGCCTGCTGAATCAGGAAGCTATCGCCACAGTTGCTAGTTCCAGAACCATGTGCCTCTGCCATTAGACACACCAGCTAAAAATGAATGTACTGGCCCCATTTCTCTCTTCCCACACAATCTAGGTCTAAATTCAAAGGTTTATGGGAATGCATTTGATTAACAGAGCTAACTTACATCCAGAACACTGGCTGTGCAAGAGATTCTGGAAATGGAATTTCCACCCTCTGTAAGACAAGAAATCATGGTACGACGAGGTTGGAATAGGCATTGTGTGGGCTAATCGATAAACTCACAGATAAGGAAACTGAGGCACAGAGGTTAAGAAACTTGGTTAAAGACACACTGCTAGAAGTGCCAGGGTCAGGATGCAAACGCAGGAAGTATGCCCCAAGGACTCATAAAGCATATTAGAGAATAATAAGACAGTGCACAGGCAAGCTCATGGGCGTGAGGCCTGCAGTCCTGACATACAAATTTTTGTGCTCACAAAGAACAACTTCCAATTTATTTTACTCAAAAATCCTAACATCACCGCTAGAATTTTAAGTCTCATCTCATAGTTTCTCAGCTTCAAATTTCAAAAAGGTATCATTAACTTACTTGACTATTTTATTTTTGGTCTAGAAAGTGTTTGCAAGTGTTTTGGATGAGGGGGGATCAAAAAAGATTCTATCACTAAATAGTCACTGAAGATGCCCATACCCAGGCTTCAATAACCACCTCAGCTCAAGCTCCTCACATTACTTCCACTGTATAAATTAAAAGGATATTCAAAAGTATCCTGAAGTTACTTCAAGACTTTCTAATGGAACATCTTCCTGATTCTACTTTCATCAAAAGGTTTTGGAAACTGTGTTAGATGCATTAGAATGATGGCTGTTTAACCTCTGCTTGGGAAGATGACCATTACACAGCTCTTGTGGACTGGAAACTGTGAGACCAAAGCTTGATGTATCCTCTGATATCTGAACTGTATTTCTACACACTCTTAGTGTAGTTTTGATCTATCTATCTATCTATCTATCTATCTATCTATCTATCTATCTATCTCCATTTATCCATCCACCCACCCACCCATCTCTCTATGAGAATGACCCAGATAGCAGAATAAAAACATTAACTGTATCCAAAATAAATATATCAATAAGTACAGACTAAGGTTGATATGAGTGAGAAGGGTCAGTTCCAAATCAAAGGATGGAAATGTTAAAAGTTCCCCACAAAGGAGAATGTGTCAGCTATTTTTTTTCCAATTTTTAATTTCTTTATTGATTAAGGTATTACATATGTGACCTCATTCCCCCATAACCCCCCCCCCACACACACACACACACACTCATGCTTTCATCCCTGTTGTCTGTGTCCATTGGTTGGACTTATATGCATGCATACAAGTCCTTTGGTTGATCTCTCCCCCTTACCCCCACCCTCCCCTACTTTCCCTCTGAGGTTTGACAGTCGGGATGGAAATGTTAAAAGTTCTCCACAAAGGAGAATGTGTCAGCTATTTTTAAAAGACCATAATTTTGATCAGAGATCCTTCTGGGGGCAGAGGAAAGAGAAAATGCGTCATTTGACATGACAAGTTATGAATTGCAAATCTGCCAGTTTGGGAAGGGTAAATATTTGCTGAAGATTAAGAACATGGCAAAGGTACATCATTAAATCTAAAGTAATTAAAAAGCTCAATTTAGTATTGCATGCATCTCTCCATTTTTAATAAGCATACAGTCTCAACAGCCAGGAGCCATAGTCCAATCTATTCCCATGGTGTAGAGGAAATGATAAATGTCTTCAGCAGGACTTCCGATAAAAAGAGTCTGACTTAATTACTCCACATGCAAGTGAAAATGGATTTGGTTAAACAAATGAGCCTGCCAGCCAAGGACATCAGTCTTATGCTGGACTATGTTTCAAATGTACATCAAATTGTATCAGCGACATGTGCACAGAAGAAGGTCTGCTGAACAATTACATTTTAATTCTTACTAATGTTTGTTTATCAAAGTAATATATGCTCATAGCTTTCTAAAGTCAAATGAGGCTAAAAGTCTTACAATGAACAATGGTGCCCAACCTCCTCCATCCTCTTTCCCATTTCTAAGTCTACATTTCAACTTGCCGTTCCTTCTGGTTTTTTAAATCTTATCCATCTAATTGATATAATCACATATGATAAATTATATCACATATGTTGACATCCCTAGGACTTATATATGCACAGGCACCTTCACCTATTCTCTACGGTTATGTCAATTTTTTTTTATTAAGTCAACATTCAGTGTTTCTATTATTGTAACTATATAAAATTGATCACTGCTAAACATACTAAGAATGTTTCCTTTATTGTACAATATCATTGTTTCTGTGATGAATAGTTATTTTTTCTGCTTGCTTTGCAACTTTCTTTTTTTAAAATATTTTTTTATTGATTTCAGAGAGGAAGGAAGAGAGAGAGAAATAGAAACATCAATTATGAGAATCATCGATTGGCCGCCTCCTGCACACCCCTATGGGGGGCGGGGGAGGGATAGAGCCTGGAATCTGGGCATGTGCCCCCTTCTGGAATCGAACCTGGGACCCCCCAGTCCGCAGGCGGAAGCTCTATCCACTGAGCCAAACCGGCTAGGGCTGCTTTGTAACTTTCTTTAACTGTATCCACACCCTACAAGAGCCTCTCAGTATAATTTTCTACATGCCAGAAAGACAGGATAATCTCTCAAGTCCCCAGCTGTCCTCGTCACGTCCCTCTGAGAGCCCTCCAGCCTCTTCTCCAGGTTGCTCTCCAGGCCTGCTCCACAGCTGTTGACCCGGGTCTTCCATCTGTTGCTCTACTAAATTTCTTGTATTATTTCTATGATGATTCCTCTTTCCCATTTCCTACCTTTCTCTCTCTCTTCTCTCTCTCTCTCTCTCTCTCTCTCTCTCTCTCTCTTTCCAGCCCCAACCTTCCTTCCTCCCTCCCTCCTTCCCTTCCTTCCTTCCTTCCTTCCTTCCTTCCTTCCTTCCTTCCTTCCTTCCTTCCTTCCAGATTTCTTGTGGTCCATCTCAGTTTCTTTAGTTTTTATTAGACTTGGTCTCTATATTTTCTGATGTAGGATTTCTACAAATATCTGGTGATCACTGGCTGTGAGTTCATAATTGAAGGGTAAGGCATTAAAAAGCTAATTTGGAAGCCCTTGCCATGGGTAGGGCTTATGGACTGGTGGACTTCATATAGGGTGACTGATAATCATTCAGCTTTTCCAAAGATGGCTCCTCTCATCTCTGCACTGGCCAGAGAAGGATGGATATAGGTGCTGTTTTAGACAAGGAAACTGCAGAAAGTCCTCTTTGATGAGGTGGCATTTAACTGGAGCCCTGAATGCCATGAGGGGGAAAAGTGATGCAAATATCTGGGGCAGCCAGATTCCAGAGAGAGGAAATGGCAAATGCAGAGTCCCTGAGTGTCTGATGTGGAGTAAAGGTATCTTGAGACCGGAAAACGATGCAGGCAATGCCATAAATTATCACTGAATGTGTTGTGAGGTAAGTTAACTTACAAGGGGTAGGATTGGAGGGAACAGGCAATGCAGCAGTCTGTGTGCAGCTAATCTCTGCTAAATGCTTTATAGTATAGCTAAAGCATGAAGTGATTGACAAGACAGAGAGACAAAGAATGCAGTACGAGCCAGGAACCATACCTCCCGGTGGTCTTGTGATGGATAATTGCTTACAATTGACACTAACACCTAGTTTGATATTTATCTCAGTTGCTGCACCATTCTGGCTGTTACTGACAGGAATCTCTATGGTGACACTGTAAGCTTACAGCACACAGCTAATCATTAACCATAAGGCTTCGGTATGCTTGCTGAGAATAGTTAGGGTAGTCTGAGTTCACAGCATGAAGACTTAAACAGAAAAGAAACCAAGGAGGTACAAAGTTGGAGTCAGTCTTATTTACATCGGCACTACACGCGGAGATGGGAACAGATTTAGTGAGGATGAGGACCAGCCAGAAGGCCATGGCGAGTAAGCCAGGGGGAGACGGAAGGAGCCTGTGCATTTATCATTTATGGAAACGATTTCCACACAGGCCTTGTCAGAGACATTAAAAAGCCAAATGCTACAATATTTAGACATATTTTATAAAAGTAAATCGAATAAAACTATGTTCTAAGGTGTTACTTGTAGTGGGGTCACTGGCTTGCAGTAATAAGTCATGCTTTCCCACTTAACCAGGGAGGGGTGGTCATCCATGAGACCAGTTGTTAGAAGAATTCCTTGATTAGAACGTCTAACTTTGAGATTTGTTGCTCTATTTCCTGAAAATTACTTGGAGATGCTCCTGTGTTGTTCAGCTACCTCTTCGATTCCTTGGATCCCACCCATTCTTTCACTTTAAGAAAATACAAGTTGTCTTACAGAGGTCTCTGTATTTTACAGCTGCCCTTTTTAAAATATATATATATATATTTTTTTTTATTGATTTTAGAGAGAAAGGGAGAGAGATAGAAACATCAATGGTGTGTGTGTGTGTGTGTGTGTGTGTGTGTGTGAGAGAGAGAGAGAGAGAGAGAGAGAGAGAGAAAGAGAGAGAATCATTAGTTGGCTGCCTCTTGCACACCCTACACTGGGGATTGAGCCCACAACCTGGGCATGTCCCCTGACCAGGAACTGAACAGTGACCTCCTGGTTCATAGGTGGATGCTCAACCACTGAGCCACGCTGGTCATTTTTAACAAGCACGTTTTTCAAATAAAACCATTTTTTAAAAGTGAATCTGAATCATTTCTATACTATTTGACATCAGACCAAAAAAATCACTACCACTTGCCTTTGTTTGGAGAGTCAGGCAGGCTAACAGTAATGTGCAATTATCTATCTCCGTTCAACCCTGCGAAGACTCTAAAAATTAAAAAATCTATAAACATAAACACACTAGAGACTCTCTGAATCAGATCCACACACTTCTAAGCTAGATCAAAAGGAAGCAGCTCACGTTGTTGAGAAAAATCAAAAGTTTGGAAAAAATCACTAGTTGCCAAGGCAACAAGAAAAAAATTAGACAGAAAATAGAGTTTCCACCTCAAGCACTATCACATTCAGAAGCTGAGTGTCTTCTGGGCCTGCTTCAGAAGTTGTATTTAACCTCCACTCAGTCATTTCTGGAGATAGGGCAAGAATCGAGAATCCACAGCACAGGGGCCTTTGTCAGCGCCGGGCCATGGGGCAACTCGCTAGTAAAAAGCCCCGCAAGAGGGTGAAAGTAAACCCTCTGCAGGCTAAGGCATTAGAACCATTTTTCTTTATTCTGCAACTTCTCCTGTGTGACACTTTTACAGAGAACTTCCATTTATGAGCTAGACAGGAAATGGTTACCGAGAGATTAGAAGGTCAAATAATTTGCTGGAGGGTTTCCAAACCCTTCTCCTTGAATTTCTATCATTTCATAGTGACTCAGAGCTGACTTTAAACACCATCTGTGCCCCTCCACTAGCACCCTGCTAAAAGCCATGCCATTTGCCAAACTCGTTCTTGACCCTCCCCTCCCTGGCTTTCTCCACCTGGAGAATCTACTGTTCCTTGGGGACCCAGTGTCATGCCCCTACTCTGTGAGGCCTCCTCAATCTTCCAGGTGGAGCTGGCTGTCCCCTACCCCAGGTCCTGCGCTCAGTACACAGTATTCAGCGCCATTTCCATCCTGAAAGTTTGTGTGTGGCTGTTTCCATATCCAACTGTGACTTCCTAGAAGCAGTGGCCCTGTCCTGTCTATGGTGGGACACCAAAGGGGTACAGTGCTGAGGTAACTGGTTTTAGTGAATGAGACCGAATGCATTAATGCACTGCTCTAGCTTTTAATGCTAAAGGACAATCCTAAGACATCACCAGCACAATTAGGGGGAAGAATCTGGAAAGCTGGCTGTGGGTTGAGGGAGGCAAGTGTGTCTGGTCCCAGCTCAGGCCCTGGGAGGCTGTGAGATGGCTAAACCTCTCTCATTTTCCAAACTGTCTGCAGAATACCATCTGTGTCCTGCAGAAGGCAGCAGGTGTTCCATGTAAAGGGGGATTTGATTGTACAATAAGTTCAAGATGGCGGGGTTAAAGACATTAACCAGGCCTTTTCCCCATAGGCCTTTGCACGGTAGTATCTCACACACAGAACTGGAGGCCGATGGAATGAATGATGCAGTGAAGTTCTGCTGAGTGCTTGAGAAATGCTAGCTGCTGTTTCCTTATTGTTACCCTTCTCACCCATCTATACTCTGCAAGTTTTTCTCATAGATTCTCATGGATCTCATAGACTGCAGATTACTGAGAATTAAAAAAAGCTGTTTTACTAAAGGAATTAGTCACCCAGCTGGATGAAACTGTAATATTCATTTCCCTCTATTATTATAGAAACAATCCCTTTCCTAGTTCTTCCTCTGCATAAAGTTACACATTGTTAATTTCTCCAACAGGTTTGTTTGTTTGTTTGTTTTTTACTTTGGAAAGTTATACTAGCATTGGAAGGAAAGGACTCACGGGATAGGAGAACCATTCGCCCAGAGGCCTCCAGAAGGCTCGGACGTGAACGGTGGCTTTCCCAAGAACTGAGCATTGCCTTCCTGATAATGATAACAAAATATCACATCAATAAACTTACCCATAAGCAGATACCTATATTCTAAGGTCACAATGTTGAAGGGAATCAAAACACAGCAGGTGCCTCCCAGATGAATGGGGTTCCAGGAGAGAGGAGTATAGGGCCACTTCGGGTAACTGAGCACAGGCCAAATTAGACAAAATGGAAATGATGAAGATGTGAGTCCAAGCTATATATCTCTTCCTCTTTTTTGAACAACTGTTCTCTCTCTCTCTCTCTCTCTCTCTCTCTCTCTCTCTCTCTCTCACACACACACACACACACACACACACACACACACGCACACACAGTAGGGTACTCACTTTAGACAGACTCTCTTCAGGACAAACAACCATTTATAGCAACATGGTTAAGCAGAGGCCTAGAGATAATGCAAAGGTCACATGGCCCCCAACCAGAGTGGAGTTGAACAAACAAAACAGTGCACCCATTAAGGTATTTTAAAGGTCAAGAGAAATAGTATGTCAGTGTTTACAGGGGAGATTTTTCTTCTTACCAATGAATAATCTCATTTAAATGAATGTCATGTGAATTCTTAAGGAGTCTAAAGAGAAACTAGGGACAAAGCTCAAAGTAATCTGGGGGAAAACCTGAAACAGGTCAAGGAAAAACAGGAGTCTATTTTAAGACTATTTTAGGAGGAAAGCAAGAATACAAATACTGTATGTTATGTTCACCCGTGTCAAGTTCACTCTATGTACCAGGAGCATGACAGACCTGGAGCTCCAGGTCATGACAAGGAAGGCAGCCATGGCAGCCACACAGCACTGGTGTAGGTAGTTACTGTGCAGTTCCAGAAACATCAAGAACAGCACAGCCTTGTGCAACCACCCAAAAATCTCAGCCCAGAGAGGCAAATCTTCTGTTAAAATTCTAGGCAGAGAACTAGGATTAATGGGATTTTAAGGTCTAAAACAGGTAATATCTAAGAATCTGAAAGATCTCACCTGCTTTCAGGATGTGATTGAGGGCAATAATAGTAGTCAACACAATGGTCTATCCTAGAGGAACTCTTGGATCATGTCACGTTATATTATTCTATAGCAAGGCATGAAAGTCCAGCTCTTAATCTAACTTACACCTTCACATATGGAGAGTAAAGAAAACGGAGGCAGTAACACATACGTTTTCTACTCTACCAAAAAATCCTTTAAAAATTTGGAGAAGTTTCTCCCCTAGACTCACTTCCATCATTCTTTTTTTTAAAAAAATATATTTTATTGATTTTTTACAGAGAGGAAGGGAGAGAGATAGAGAGTTAGAAACATCGATGAGAGAGAAACATCGGTCAGCTGCCTCCTGCACATCTCCTATTGGAGATGTGCCCGCAACCCAGGTACATGCCCCTGACCGGAATCGAACCTGGGACCCTTCAGTCCGCAGGCCGACGCTCTATCCACTGAGCCAAACCGGTTTTGGTACTTCCATCATTCTTAAGAAATAAAATAAAAACAAGAAACAGGAGAGTGGGAGAGGAGGACAGGGAGCATAAAAACAGTGGCATTCTGGGAAAATACTGCAAAATAATCAAAGTGTTGCTCTCTGAGTGGAAGGATTATGGGTGTTTATCTTCTACTTCTTTGTGCCTTTTCATATTTCCCAATCTTCTACAAGAGAATTTTCAGAGAGAAGCGGAGATCAAAGGAATTAGAAAAATCAAATACAGGCAACTCAAAGGAACCAACACAACTATTGCCACTTAAAAGCAAATGCTTGTTCTGCCTCAAGCTGAACCTCTGTTCTTTCCTATTTCTTCAAGGGCAACAGCCATTTGTCAAATATATATTAAATGTCCACCAAATGCCTGACCCTGGATGGAGAAATGAAAGGGGGGGCTGTTGGCCTTGATCAACTTGCAGTCAAGAAAGAATCCAAAGAAATAAAACCCCTAGAGCACTATCAACTGCTAAGACATGTTCTGTTTCTGTTTTTGTTTTCAAAGTGGCTATAATCAGAGCTTGTGGAGCACAGAGGTCAGAGTGCCATGAAGGTTTCACTGGACCGGAGAAAGAGCTGACCCCTAAGGGAGATGGGGGTTGGATGAGCTCCCATGGTCCTTCACAAAAAGATCACAGCTGAGTTGAAGTGTCTCAGTAGTTTCTGTTGGTAGATAACATGGGCTGCTTAAAGACAGTGTAGTACTGCCCTGGCCAGTTTGGCTCAGTGGATAGAGCATCGGCCCAAGGACTGAAGGGTCCCAGGTTCGATTCCAGTCAAGGGTATGTACCTCGGTTGCAGGCTCAGTCTCCTGGCCTGGGTGCATGCAGGAGGCAACCAATCAATGTGTCTCTCCCACATTGATATTTCTCTATCTCTCCCCTCTCTTTCCCTCTCTCTAAAAATCAATGGAAAAAATATCCTCGAGCGAGGATGAACAAAAGAAAAGACAGTGCAGTACTTGTGTGCCTTTTAACCTTCAGTCAAAGTGTCAATGTAAACTTCTGCCTTTTCTAATGAGTCTGCTTGAAAATTATAGCGAGGTCCTGTTTTTAAATGGATATATTTTAAACTCTTTGGAAAATTATAATAACCATATATGAAAGTGCCTGAATCATCTAGATTGCTTTGTCATTTTTATGCTGAATACAAGTGGAATTACAGCAGGTACTCTTTGGTATCTGGCTTCTTTCACTCAACCTTGTGAGAAGCATCATTTTGTTGTATAGAGCTGCAGTTTATTCATTTGCAGTGAAATACAGAATTCCATTGTATGAACACATAACCACTTATTTGTCCATTCTGCTGGTGATGAGCATTTGGGTAGTTTCTAGTTATGGTTGCTATAACTGGTGCTGCTATGACTATCTTAGTACGTGTCTTTCCATGAAAATATGGATGCATTTCTCTCAGGGCTGTACCTGGGAATGGAACTGCTGGGTTGCAGGGTATACAAATGTTCAGCTTTTAGAGACACTGTAAGTACGTATAGGTGTAATAGCTCATCTGAGGATTAAGGACCCATTTCTGGTTTTGCCTGTTCCTAGCTCTAACGATGGTGTCCTATACCACAGCGGGTCCAAATCTCATCTTCTATCACCCAAGATTGAGAGCCCCCAAACCATTCCATTCTCATCTACCTTAAAAATATTTTCTTCATAGATATTGTCTATGCTTGTGTGTGTTTTTTTCCTAAAGAAGAGGCTGTAAACCAGAAGGGCAGAAGAAATTGTGCTGTAGTTAAGGCAAATGATATTACAAAGGACAAGCTGTCTAGTAAAACACACTTATAATGATAATTATCCTCAAAATAAATCAAATTATCCATATAAATCCAACCCCTCACTGGTAAATTAATGAAAAATATGACAGTGTTGAGCTTTTAATTGCTTCTATTGCAAAACCCCCAAATTTCAACTTCAGTTATCAGGCAGAAAAGAGGCAATTAGTTTTCAACAGATGTGTCAGTGAAAACCTGTTACAACATGGGCCTAGAGTTAATATTCTGCAAGTTTCTGAAGTCCATCTGTCCAATTTTGTCATGTTTTCATTTTAGACAATCCTACTTAGTCCTTCCAAATTAATTGCTTTTTGTTGTTTGGGTTGTTGTTTTTTTTGTCAGAATCTTTTTTTATCTTCATTATATAAGATTCATAAGAGCCCTGTTATCTCAAATACCAAGTTTGATTTCCTTTTCAGAACATTTTTTTCCCAAAATATTAAACCTCAGAAAAATGGCAAATGAAAAGATGATTGCGCAATGGTAGGGCTTAAATAAATTAAGGCTTCCAGGCTGTGTTGCTACTTCCTGTTTCTAAAAAGTAAAATCTTTTTTGAGGATATTAAACATCATTTGTGACCTTTAAAAAGAACTCCCTGAAGTCATTAATTCATAATAAAATCTGGTTAGACTATCACAATAGTGAGTAATATAAAATGATGCCAATTTTCAATTACAGTCCCAACAATGCCTATTATACATTTTCAGAATTACTGAATAGGTTTGAAATGGTCCAAATAACAATCAAATATATTTTGGTTGGCAGCATTTGGGAAAGAGAAATGAGAAATAGAATAATTTCAGATAAATAATTCCCCAAATATTATATTCCCTATGATGACTGAAGGAAAAGGGAGTTTGTTCTTGGTCCAAGTCCTACTCCCATGCACGTGGAAAGGGTGGCTGCTCTGATGATGGGTGAGCGGGGTCATGAAGAAATGACTCCTTTGAGCAGCAATGAGTGACTTGGGCATGGAAAGGAACTTCATGGGTCCTTCCATGGCATCTAAAATCTCCACTCTGCTGGCCTCCTGAGGTTGTGACATGCCGCATAGTATTGTGACCAATACATTTATTCACTCAACAGATATTTCTGAAGGATCTATTATGTGCCATACACTGTTCTAAGGTCTGGAGCCTCTGTGATGAATATCACAGATATAGTCTCTATTCTCATGCAGATGAAGATTTGGAAGAGAAGGTAAAACAAGGAATAAATAACTACACAGATAAATTCTAGTAAGTCTCATTTGGGTGCCCCCACAGTGAATGGACAGCAAGTAAATCTGGATGAGAGGGGAGGGTGTCAGGAAGTGACCTGGATATGCACAACATGTGGTTTAGTTAACCAGTATTAAATATGATGAATTCATGACCATAACTAGCACCATCTTTAGCCAGGTGAGTGACATTTATCACATCTTTCCATTAGTCATTTCAATACAACTAATTTTTTTCAGCACTCGTATTTATTTCAGCCACTTGAAGGTGCCACAAAAGAATGCCTAGATAACAGTGGTGGCTGAATGGAATGTGTACAACACATCACCTCTTCTGTCATAAATACATATATACATACATACATACATACATGCCAAGATGAGTATGGTGTGGTCCGTCCTCAACAGTGAATGGTCTGGCCTACAGTCCCACAAATAGGCCCCCAGACCACAACACGCAATGCAGCCTAATGAAGTACATGGAGAGTCAGCTGTCAGGAAACTAACAGGAGGCAGGGCATTTGGGGCTGGATCATATGAATAGGTAACATTCTCTAGGCCAAGAAGGAGAGAAGGGGACTCTAGGGCAAGGGAATGGTCACAAAAAGTTGAAAAGAGGTGCAAATGTCAAGACGTGTTGGATGGGCAGCCTGCAGACTGGCTGAGTGGCGGGGGAGGAGACTAGAGGGCAGAAACATGGCCGGGTGCCCTTGCCCTCTGTCTTGGAGTTGGGAACCACAGGGAGGCCTGGCAGGAGATGCAAGGAGGGAGAAAGGTGATGGACTATTTACTTCCCTGGCTCCTTTCCTGGGAAATTGCCATATGGTGGCTGCATCCCTCCACAAGCTCACGGCTCTGGTCAGGCAGCCCACGCAACACAGCTCTTGTGGGCACACCCGCTCCGGGTTTCTAGGCCCAGGTCCTGTGCTTCCCCTGCGGTTTCCTCCCAGCTGCTCAGACCTCTGTACATATTCTATTTATTAAGCTTCCCACAAATTACCTGGTTAGACTGTGTTATCTGTTCCCCACCAGAACCTGAACTGATACAGTCATGCAGCAAGGAAATCAGGGTGGCTGATGAAGGCATTAGAGGCAAATGCAGAGAGGGAGACGCCTGTGGGAGAAGGAAGGGGCAGGGGGCGGGAGAGGGTGAAAGGTCATGACAGTGAAGAGCAGGGTGATGGGGGAGGTGGAATCACAGACTAGCCAGACCACAGCATTTATGTGAAACCTACCACGTGCCAGGCGCTATCCACAGGCTTTAACATCAATCATGTCAAGGCAGCCCATTTAACAGATGAGGAAACAGAGACACAGAGAGATCTAGTGACTTTCTCAAAGTCCCAAGCTAGTAAGCGGTGAAGCTCAGATTCGAATCCAGGGAAGTCTAGTACCAGAGTCGTGTTCTCAGCCTCTGTGCCAGACTGACTCTCTGGCGGGGGCAGGAAAGGAGCCTTCAGAATTCAAGACCTTGCAGGTGGCAGGCCCTGGTGATGACGCCTCTTGGGGAAGCCATGTGCGTAGATTGCTGAAGTAAGGCTACTTGGAGAAAACCGTGTTACCTTATACAAACTCTGCCTGGGTGACAATGCAGAGCTCTGTGTGGGTATCAGAATGGCAGAAATCCTTAAAAAATGACTGTCCAAATAAATGAGTCAGGTCTGCTGTGAAACCATAATTACATTTCTACAAAACCCCGTATTATCGAGAACATATCACAGAGTTATTTCAATATGGGAAAAGGATTGTGGTCACAGAGTCCATAAGACTAGATGATTTTTCCTGTAGGAGCTTACGTATTGTATTGTATTTTGTTAGCATCTAAAAGAGTTTAATTATATTTTGTTACCACCTAAAAATACTAAATGGCTTGAACGGCACAGAGATATAACCTGCAGCCAAGCTCATATCCACTGACGGTAAAGAAAAACCCTTGGCGTCAGCTGGCCTCTGCGGGCGGCCGCTTCCTTCCGCCTGGCCCAGGGCTCCCTCCGATGGTGCTCACATCACAACCCACAGTGGTCCAGAAAATGCAAATTGTGCTTCCCACATGGTCAAGGGCGTAATAACCAGGTCTCTTGCAGCAGATAAGACCATGAAAACAACAGTGCTCGGGAAAATGAGGGGTGCTAGGGGCATCTCCCTTACTGTGACTTACTTTAAATGGCATTTCACTCTATTAGCTCAGGCTGTCTTCCTTCGGCCGGCAGAGCCATGACAACATGTTCCTATTAACATCAGAAATAACTTCCACAGCAATCACTTTCTTTAAGGAGAGAGAAAAGAAAAACGCTCCCTCGTCAGACTCACATTTTCCATTTGCACTGTGGGTTGCCAAGCGTGCCAGCCCAGCTGAGGCTGTAATGAGGACTCCAATATCGAGTTCTAGACGCGTCGGCCGGGGGCCTGCAGGCACACAGTGGGGGTGTGATAATAGCTTCTGATGGTGCTGACCTGCCTCTGCCTTATTCTGCTCATATCCTCAGGCCGGGTCCCACGCACAGATAAAGATGGGACTACGGAGACTGGTCCATTTCTGCAGTTGTTCACTCAACACCAAAAGCAGGTTGCCATGATCATAGGCACACGCTGGTTTTCTGTGCAAGAGGGGGCAGCCAGCAGATGATGCTTATCAATCAGTGATGTTCCATACATTTATATTAACAGGAGCCAAGAAAAGCTGACACTAGTGTGAATATCCTTTCAGGTTCAAACTGCTAATTTGTTTTAGAAGAGTACATCCTCGCCCTGGTTGGGTGGCTCAGTTGGTTGGAGCATCATCCCGTACAACAACAAAAAGTTTGTGGGTTCGATTCCCGGTCAGGGGGTCAGGGCATGTACCTAGGTTTCGGGTTCATATGGGGGGTAACCAATCAATGTTTCTCTCTTTCTCTCTCCCTTCCTCTATCTCTAAAGAAATAAAAATCAATAGACTTATTCCCGGGTGAGGATTAAAAAAAAGAAGAGTACACCCTTTCTTTGGGTATAACAAGAGAGATCTCATAAAGTATTTTAGTTTAGCTAAGTGTATTGTCAATGTTGAAAACTTCAGATGACTCAACATCCCCATAATAAGGTGTGAGTACTTGCCAAGTGACTAGGTCCATTTGGTGTCATAAGGCTGGTTCCTGCTATAGTTTGTTCCTCTTATCACCCTCCCCTGTGACCGAGTGACATTTAAATACACCAATAAAATCCCCTCATGCCTTTTGCTTGTGTAGGGATTGTACCTGACCCCAATAGAGGCACTTGCCCATGGGTATTCACTCTCAGCTCCCTTCCTGCTTGGTTGAGTCTGCTTCCAGGGTGCTCCTCCCATGTGCCTCCCACCTCTAGGATCTGTGAGTACAGTAAATCCTTTCATTTCACATGCCTCTCCAAGTAAAATTTCTGCAGTTGTGTTGAAATCATCCTTAAAGTCCCGACGAGGGGGGACTTAATCCCCATTTACAACACGCTAAGCCATCCAGTGGTTTCTAAAAGGAAACTAAGGCCTCCGATAACTATAAAGGCCAAGGTCTGTGTATGGACCACAGTGTGTAACTGATCCATGACTTTAGATTTGAAAAATGCAATCTGAACATTAGGATTTGGAAAGGCAATCTAAATTTAGGAACTTCACATGAAATTGGGAAGACTCAAACTTCAATCTACATTGTAGAAAATTGGAGATTTTGTCATAAAATTGTTCCATGGGTGCATTTTCCCCTTGAAAATGCAACCTCATTACAACTAATGAACCAGCTACATGTACCGGTATCTTAGGTGCAAGTTATAAAGCAAAATATCTGTGTTAACAAATGCATATATATCTTGGTTAACAAATATATATTTGTACCTTTTCATGCAATAGAATTCAAGTTCTTATTTATTAAAAAAACACACTAACCAATGATATAGAAGAAAATTACTTTCCTGGATAGCAACATTCATGGATATCACTAATAAAGAATTTAATCCTTTACATGAGATAAATTTCTAAAAAAGCAACCTCCATCTTCTAAAGTCAAGGTTGGGGGCCGGCTGCCGCAGGAAGCAAGCATTCTGGTCTATTCCTCCAGCTCTGACTACACAAAGGGCAGCCCCACACCTGTGGGCAGGGCCTGCATTATTCGGAATCGCCTCTGGTTCTGGAAATTCTTCAGTTCTGGTTGACACAGAGGAGAGGAAACATTGTTTCCTGCTCCATTAGGCTACAAGTAGCAGCTCTGAAAGGGTCCCCTTTTCTCCTTCGCATCACCCTATCTGCCCCCAAATCTGACTTCCTCTTCCATGAGCTCCCAGGTGGGTGGCATTTGCCCACTTCCCTGGCTACCAAGTGTGGCCATATGAATAAGGCCATAACAACAGCAGTGGTGGAGTGTGTGGAGGGGTGGGAGGAGAGGAAGAAGGCTGGAGTGGGTTGGAGAGAAACCGGGAAGGGAAGAATGGAGAAAGTGAGTATCGACAAATTAGATTCATCTTTCACAGCCCTTTGCTATACTAGTAAAAAGGAAGAGAGAAATGGGGAAGTAGAGCATACTGAAGAGCAATATGAAATCAAGGGAGGATTTCTTTCTTTTTTCTTTCTTTTTTAAGATGGGAGATATTACAGCATGTTGTCACTAAAAATGAGCCAGTCAAGAGGGAGAAATCAATAAATCCAGGAGAGAGGAGATAATTGGAGGTGTGATGTCCGTGACTAGGAGAGGAGCTGGGGATTACATACGAGGGGAGGAGTCAGCCTTAAACAGAAGCAGGGACAACTCATCCAAAGAAGAACTGGGAACCTATTTTATGGGGCTGCAGGGGAGCTGCCTTCCCAGCAGGTGCTCCCTGTGCAATCTGCTGAAACCCTCCGTGTGGCTCTAAGTCAGCTCCGGATCTAGGACAACACGTCAGGCTCTCGGGCACGGCCTGGCTGGCTTTGTCATCCCTGGCCTCTCTCTCCAGCACACTGTAAATCAAAGGCCCGGGCTAGAGCTCAGACAGCAAACCTGGAGATGAAAAGAAGACGAGACCAAAGGAGACAGATAAAACCTTCCTCCTGTGAGACAGTATGGCAGCTGGCCAACCTATCAGCTAACATCAGCCCGAAGTATCATTTCCCCTTCTTTATTTCAGGAACTCTACCTGGTCTTTCACGGCTATTCTTTTTTAAACCTGCTCATGACAAACAACTCTCACTGTGGGAGTATGAAGTCTTCTATTCTGAACACTTCAGAGGCCAGTTTCTAGGGTTTTCTATCACTGGGAGGTAAATCCCAAGAGGGCAGAGACTGCATCTAGCTCTCACTTCACCCCAGGAGCTAGCACAGTGCCTGGCACATACTAGTCGTAGGTGCTCGGTGAACATTTGATGAACAAATGCATTGAATTGACTTTTCATCTCTAAAGGTCCATCAATCACTCAAAGTATCTTGTTGAGTGCCTATGTGTATAGCATGGTGCAAGGAGCTATGTAAGGGCCATGAAACTTAACTTGGCATATGCCGGATGCACTTAGAAAGACAATCAAGTCCTCATTGTGTATCCACTGGAATCCAGTAGTTCTTTTTTAAAAAAAATATATTTTATTGATTTTTTACAGAGAGGAAAGGAGATAGATAGAGAGTTAGAAACATTGATGAGAGAGAAACATCGACCAGCTGCCTCCTGCACACCCCCCGCTGGGGATGTGCCCACAACCAAGGTACATGCTCTTGACCAGAATCGAACCTGGGACCCTTCAGCCCGCAGGCCGACGCTCTATCCACTGAGCCAAACCGGTTAGGACTCCAGTTGTTCTTTAGGCCTAAACATAAAGGTGTAACTGTTCCAGCCAGTGTGATGTTTTAAATATTCTATGTAGTTCCTATGGTGCCTGAAATTAATAAGCATTCACTGAGTACTTACCACATGTGACGAAGGCAAAGCAGTTATAAAGGTGAGCATTACAGTAAGCAAAGTTTGGGACTGGAAATAACAGATAAGGATAAGAAAGATTATAAGTGATTTTTTTTTCCTTCTAATGTTCTGTATTTTCAAATTCTCCTACAATTAGTATGTATTGGTTTTTAAAGCCAGAAGAAAATAAATGGTGCCCCCGAAGAGGTGGAATAACGTAGGGAAAATATTAGGCAAGTCAACAAAAATGAGTCAGGAAGAGGCAACCCCTGTGGGAACCCACAATGGAGGAGCCTGCAGATCTGGCCAAGTCTCAGCACGGCAGCACATTAGCTGTTTCTCTGGGCAGTTAACTTTGCCCCGTTTCCTGATCTGTACAATAAGGGTCATAGTTTCTTCTTTAGGTAGAGAATGAAGACTAAATGAGATAATACATCGAAGGCTCTCAGCACAGTGGTAAGGGAGAGTAAACAGTGGCTATTATTTCAGTATCTTATTAGGTGACAGACAGTGACATCTAATGCACTCTTGGGATTATTATAGCTGTCCCAAATTTCTCTCCTAATATGAAGCTGTAGAGCCTTCTCCTACCGCATTCTTTTACCACCTTTTTTACCGTCTTCTCTTTTGCTCCACTGCCTTTGTCTCTGCCAGGGTTACCAGTAACACCCACTGGTGTGCTCAGCTCTGCAGGTGGGATCTAGTTTAATGAGGCGAGGACCAGGTCACGTGATCCATGGTTCCTGCCATCCTGACAACTCAGTTTGTGATTTCAAGCCTCTTATTCACTCTTGACAACTCCGTGTCATCACATCTATAAAGTGGGGACAGGATCCCTGCCTCTACTTACTGCAGAAAAATACCAAGAGAGAAAAAAATCTGAGTAAATAGCCTCTGGCAATGACAAAGTAACTGGTGCCCAACTTGCCCTCCTGCTGTGAGCAATAAGAAAGCCAGACAAAATGTATGGAACAACTGTTTTCAGGTACTAGACACAGGTAGTATAGGACTTTGCTCCCTGAGAGAAGGGGAACAGTAAGATGTCTGATTGCCCCAACGTTTTGCCTAGGGGTACTTTCTGGTCCGCAGTGCACGGAGGAGGAAGCCAAGCAGAGGACAGCGGTCTCCTCCCTGGGGTGACAGAGACTGGAGCCTGAGGTGCCTGGAACCTGTGAGGCCGAGTGCTGGAGGAGAGGGAGCTCACAGAGAAAGAGCTCCAGGAACTGGCAGAGGGACAGAGGGGCGGTTCTGTGCAGAGTAAGGTGTTTAATGGCATGCCTGGCCTCCGCCTCCTTGAGGCCAGTAGCACATCCCTAGCTGTGACAACCAAACATGCCTCCAAACATTGCCAGATGTCCCCTGGGGGCGGGAGGGTGGGGGGTGGGGCGGGGGGAGTTCATCCCTGGTTGAGAACCACCGTTGTAGAGTAAATGCTGAAGTTACCGACACAAATGAGGAAGGATGGAGGCAGTTGTTACAAGATATAGGATATCAGTAGTCAGAAGAAAACTTGTCCTGGGCTGGAGCAGGACCTGCCAAGGCCAAATGCACTGGGCCATTCTTTGGGCAGGGTGGCCGTTCCCTCGGGAGCAGGCTGGGCTATGACATTGGAGCCCACCTCATACGAGGCAGACAGCTTTTTTTTTTTTTTTTTTTTAATGTTTTTATTGCTTTGAGGAAGAGAGAGGGAGGGAGAAAGAGAAACAGAGAGAAAAACATTGATTGGCTGCCTCATGCCCCCTACTGGGAATCGAGCCCTGACTGGGAATTAAACCTGCCACCTCTGGATGCCTGGGACAGTGCTCAACCAACTGAACCACACTGGCCAGGGCGAGACAGACAGCTTTTTCCTACATGGATGCCGCTAATCAGACACATGACCTTGGGAATGTGCCCATAAAGGGAAAATAGAGATTTAGCTGTGTACTCAGAGCAAATGAATCTGATTGTATGGGTTTATTTAAAGAGAGCCTTATCTATGAATCCTATCAAGATTTACTCTAAACAGTAATTATTCATTGTCTAATATTGTGCAAACATGTACGTTCAGATGCTTTCTACTGTTTAGTCAGACATCTAGTTCTTTAGTGATTTTTTTAAAGCCGTCATTTAATCACTTATGAACACAGTTTTAGAAAGAAAAATACACCCCCAACATTTCTCACCTCCTCTTAGGAGAAATTATTATTTTTAGTTCCACCTCTGGAAGCACACTCCAATGATGTACGTGTCACAGCTCTGAATCTGCGACTATGGCAACTCATTAAAAAGGCCACCCCCAGAAATTCCTTTATGGTATATAAATTTGATGTTCTAAAACAAATATTTTACCATGAATTAATTCTTAGCAAGTAATAAGATTAACTTAACTCAAACTGATTTCTATAACACTTCCACCATCTGTAAATATTTCTTGCACATTTTAAAGAAAATCTTTTGTTACTTAACCATTAGGCTTCATCATAAATATTAACTAATATGTAATCCTCACCTGAGGACATGTTTTTATTGATTTTTAGAGAGAGAGGAAGGGAAAGAGAGAAAGAGAAACATCAATTGGTTGTCTCCCATATGCACCCATGTGTGTTCTGACCAGGAATTGAACCTTACCACCTTCTGGTGCATTGGACAATACTCCAACCAACTGAGCCACTCAGCCAGGGCAATATTAACTAATATTTAAAATACAGCAATATAATTCTCAAGACATAATTCAACTAGTGCGAATATTCACTCACCAAATGCATTGGGTAAGATATGTACAAAGAGAGCCACAAGATTGAGAAAGAAAAAGTGGCAACAACCTAAACAGACATCATGCTAAATAAATTATGGTTCAATGATAAAATGGAATAGTATGCAGCCACTAAAAATATGAGAGATCTACATGTACTAGTTTGGCAAGATGCCTTGATATAGCATTAAGTGAAAAGAGCAAGATAAAAAAAAATTGGTATATATGGTAAAATGCCATTTGTATTTCTAAAAAATAGATATATGTGCTGTTTATGTGTGTGTAATATGTGCATGCATATATGTATGTATATATACCTGTATGTATGCATATGTTTATAATTGTGTAGAAAAAATACCTGTAAAGATACACAGAAGTTATTTACACTGATTACCTCTAGGGAGAAGCACTATGGAGACAAGGCCTTTGCTTTTTCACTTCATACCCGTCTAGTTATTTTTTTAAAGAAAAAAGTGACTAATGCCTTTATCACAAGTACCATAACTATCATACATTATACCAAAGTGGGGACCTCCCCCCAAGACGAGTTGTGGTAAATCTACATAAAGAACAAAGATATACTTTGGGTTGTTCTCTATAGCTCGTTGCCTGAAATCACCAATGAATTCTAGGGAGCATGAATCCTGAGGCTTAGCAAAGAAAGGCTATGTCCTCAAAAAGGAAATCTAAGGAGTACCTCTTTTTCAGCAAAGTTAAAATAACTCTAGGGTTTGCAACTCGCCAAATCAGAACATTCCACAGAAATAAGACTCTGTAACTTTGAAACTGCTTTGAATAACTAGAATGAGCACTTATTTTCAGAAGTTGGGAGTTTAGATTGTATTTCTGGATTTTTTTTTAACCGAAGTGAAATCACTGTGCCAATTCTGAGTCACAATTCAAGCGCAGTCAAATGTAGGCAAGAGCTGCCCTTGGCCCAGCACAGACAAGGGACACAAAGCAAAGGCCGACTGAGAAGAGGCACAGCTCTGCAGGGCTCCCGCTGCGTGCTGAGGGCACTGTCCTGGCCCTCGGCTGCTAGCCAACTGATTTCTAAGCCAGTGTGTTCATGAACAAAATGAAAATCTCGGGCAGAAAATTACAGGCAATGGTTACCAGGCCACTCACTCACTTCCAGGTGCTAAAAACCAAGTCTCCTCAGTGGAAAGATACAATGCATGTCATTCTAGTAGAGAAGGTGGTGACAGAGGGCTGGCAACTATCACTGCCTCCACTCTGCACCTTCCCCCACGCCAGGATACTCAGTTCACATCCCCCAGGCGCACAGAAACGAAAACACGGGTATAAACAAGGAACGTTGGGATCTTAACTGATCAGCATACCATGGGCCGGCAAGATGGCCAGGAAAGCCAACTCTCCCTCCCTCTGCAGTGATATGGTGACGCTGACTTTGCCAAGGGCCAGAAGCAGATGCCAGGAACCTCTCCAGCTCCCGAGACAACACCATGGCTTCTTTTAGGCCTAAACCTAATCCCTCCAGCACTTGGGAAGTAGTTTATCAAAACCGCATGCCTGACTGCGAAGTGTGGAAATGGACACAGGGCATTTACTGCAGATAATCCGCTTCCTCACAGCAATACAGGAAAATGTTCAGTGCTTCGTAACCTTCACAAGGTATCTGATATATGATAGAAGAAAAGAGATAAGCAAATGTTCTCATTTTCAACAGGGAGGAAGAAAGGTACAATGCATAAACCCATACATTATGGATCATTGAGCCTGGTGGTTAAACAGTGTTGGGGTGGAGACTGTCATTTGTGACACCTATTGTCTATCCAATTCCATTATTATCCCCATAAAACAGATGAAAAAAATGAGGCTCAGAGAAGTTCTTTAACACGTCTAAGGACACTAAGTAGAAAGTGATGAAACCCCTCAAGCCCCAAAGGCTGTACTTTCTGCCTGGCCCAGCCCTCAGCCCTGTCACGTTGGGCCCACCTCTGTCTGATCACAAATGTAGTACAGTTCAAGCATTTACATTCCTAGTTTGCTGTCTGCTCCATAATATCTACCTTTTACCCTTTCTAAGAAATTGAAAAATGTACCACTTGTACAAAGGTCTAATTTCTTAATTTAGAGAAACCAAAGGGGAGATTGGGGAACCGATTGATAAAGGAGACGGAGAAATAGAAACACAGTCATATTACTACGGCTTCATCAGTGCTAGATCAAGAGCTGGGCATGAAGACAATACTATCTTCTGGGAGGGAAAGGGGCATTTGGGGTGAGGAATTTTTTTTTCCCCGAAGCTGATCACTGTGGAAGGTTGCCAGGCTTCCTGCTGCCTGGACGCCACCAAGATTTCCTGGGCAGGGCAAAGGCTTTAGTTCACCCCCAGCAGCACACAGCCCGCTTCTCAGTAAACAAACTGCCAAGGAGTCTGAATACATAGAATTTCTCAGGTTGTTTTTTCTACCCCTGCCTTCAAACACATCAAGTTTCTGACCGAGTCAATAGAAAACATCGCATGCAACAAGATCCTGCTTCGGTATGCCAGGTCCTGTCTGATGCACCATTTCTGTGCCAGTCACAGAATGTCAAGTGGCACTGGGATACACCATTAGGTGACAGAAACGGCTGATGGACGACGGACGCCTGCAGCAAGTGCAGCTTCTGCATGGGGTACACCTTGGCCGTAATTGAGGTGTCTTTGCACAGTCACAGATCACTCTAAGATAGTGAAAGATGAAAGGATGTGGCAGACACTGAACCAATAAAACTGATCTGCAGGTTAAAGTCACATAAGAAACATACAGGAGGCAGAGTGGTAGCGAGATTCTTTGTTTCTTGCTCTATACTGTTTGGCATTAGTTTAAAGAACCAGCTATAGGAGCAGGCCGCTTCCTCTTTTGATAAGGAGGCAGGAGACAGGTGCCCGACCCCTAAAGAGCAAGCCCACTACCACCTCCTCTTGTCGCTCTTGCTTTATTCCTTCAAATGTTAAATTCAGGCCTAGGATACAGGGGGAGGGCGTCCCTGAAACCTCACACTATATTTACACTTCCCCTTTTTTTCTGGGGACAGTTTTCATTCTCTCTATCAGATTCTCAAAGGGATCTGCAATCAAACAAGGTGAACAAATGCCTTTGAGCCTTCAGGGATGTCCTATTGAAACAGCCACACAAAAAGATGAAATACTGCCTTTTGCGACAATGTAAACTTTCATTATCTTGATGGTATCATGCTAAGTGAAGTCAGACAGAAAGGACAAAAATCATATGATTTCACTCATATACTAGCATGGAATATAAAACAAAAAAGTAACGAATTGACAAAACAAAACAAACAAACTCACAGGTACAGACATCAGAATGGTGATTACCAGAAGGTAAAGGATGGGGGAGGGCAAATTGGGTTCAAATATAAGATGACAAAGGAAAGTGAGAACACAAGGGCTTATACAGATATCAACTTACAATGATGTGCACCTGAAATTTACACAATGTTATTAACCAATATTATCTCAGTTAAAAAAAGGGACCATCACCAATACTTCCCACCCCTTAAACAATGACCTATTGAAATACAGTCCCTCTTGAGTTTTGAGTGTTGTGGGCTAATCAGGTGTATGCCAAGGAGGGTGAGAATAAACCCAGGACAGCGATAAGGGAAGGCCAGGGCTGGCAAACAAGCCAGATAGAAGCCAGAGCAAAATGTAAACCCTACTGCTTTGTCCTGGCCCTGGTCCTGGCCCTGTAGTGTGTGACAGAGAATCCCATGGTGTAAGCAATAGGAGAAACCTGGGGAGGCAGTGGGCATTACCAGGCTGTGGCTGGAAGGACCCACTGGGTTAAGGTGCAGTATCGACTACGGTGGCCACGGACAAAGCCCTGGAGTTAGTCTAGATCCACCGTAACCTTGCTTAAATAACCTCGCTGGGCCTATTTTCTCTGCTGTAAAATGGGGATAATACAGAATGTCTCCCTATGTTTATTCAAGGATTACCTGGAGAAAGGCCAAATAAACATTCAGTAAATACCAGCTAATTTGTAAATGACTCCCTACTCCCTTTGTGTGTGACATTTGCAGTGAGCACTTGCTGAGGCTGAGAGATGTATTATGACCTCTATGCTAATTCTTGCATTTAAGAACTTGTGGCCACATGTGTTAAAAGTATATTCTTATCTTTGCTGCTTAGCTATTTCAGAACTTCTCTCTTCAAAGGATCCACACAAGTTTATCTCCTCCATATTTTTCTTATATCCCACTTTCTGGAGATATCACACAAAGTCTACAATAATTTGAACATTTCTAAACTCAACAGACATAATGACAGAGGGGACTTTCCAATATCTGCTACTGATAACACACAGCTAAAAATGTCTTTTGTATGTATGATGCTTTGAACTTCTTTCACAGCTACTCTTTATTTTACTTATTAGAGGCCCAATGCATGAAATTCGTGCATGGATAGGGTCCCTAGGCCTGGCTGGCGATCAGGGCCCATCTGTGGGGCGACTGGCGGGGCGATCGGGGGGCAGCACTAGCCCGCTTGCTGGCCAGCCCCCGCCCCTCACTGCCACCCACTTGCCAGCGGCCCTGCCTCCCCCCCACCAGTTGCCTTCCTCTGTGGGGCAACTGGTGGGGCAGTTGGGGGGGGCCCACTGGCATCCGCCTTGGCTTGCCTGGGGCCTGTGGGCTGGGGGCAGCTCCTGCATTGAGCATATGCCCCCTGGTGGTCAGTGCACATCATAGCGACCAGTTGTTCCACTGGTCGTTCCACCATTTGGTTAATTTGCATATTAGGCTTTTATTATATAGGATGTGTTTATTTATTTATAGCTCTACCTTTCCCCATCAAGGACTGAGGGTGACTTTAAGGGCACATAAAAGTTGATGAGACAGCATTAAAAAAGATAAAATCAAGGAAGAAAAACAAGGGGAGAAAAACCCCCCAAATCCCTGGGAATTAGGAAGAAAAAGGTATTATTCCTGTTTCACAGAGAAAGAAACCAGGGCACAGAGCTAGTAAATGACTGTTTGAAGCTATGTGGGTTAAAAGCTAGAAATAACCTGAGACTAAGCTAGTCCTAAAAATGGCATCCTGGGACTCTGGAGTATTGGGAAATGACAAAACAAACTAATGTCCAAGAGACCACCATCCTGGTCGGCAAAGCTGGGCAGAGACATGGAGACTCCTCCTGGGAGAAGTCGTGGAGCTGGGTGTGGTTGGAGATTGGAGGGCTGGTGGTGCTGATGGCAACAGTACAACTCATACCATGGATCAGGTACTCACAAAGGGCCCGCACCATCCTAAGAATGTTCCAAGCATCACTTCATTTAATGCTCACCACCGTGCCTTATGATGTAGGTACCAGCATTATTCAAATTTTGCAAATGAGGAAAATGAGGCCCCAAAAATGAAGTACCTTGCACAAAGTGAGAAGAAGTACATGACAGATTTTAACTCAAACGGGTCTGACTCCAGAGCCCGCTCCTCACTTCTAGTATCTGCAGAGTCCCGATAGGACAGGAAAGCTGGGTCTGGAGGAGCAGGGACGTCTTTTCACAAAGCTAAGAAGGTGAGAGGGGCAGGGTGGTGGGTGTGGGTCAAGGAAGTCGCAAAGGAAAATGAGGACTCTGCTAAAAAACAGAAAGTCATGAACTAATTCCCAAGCCTTTTATTTGGATGTTGCCAGCTTGCTGGGCAGGAAAACTTCCTTAAAGTGACCTCACAAGGGATCAGGACACTGATCTGTTTCCAAAACCAATCTTAACTCTGAAATAGGATAACAGATTGATGATGATAATGATGATAATTTAAAAAAAAAGTTTGCTTTTTCCCACAGTAAGATTAGAGCTATCATTCAATTTAGTGAGTATTTACTGAGCACATATGTAACAGGCACTGTAGTAGGCACAATGATTTCGAACACAAGACTTTATAGGGGAGAATTTATATAATTTTCACAGCACATTAACAATTTTTTAAACATCAAAAATTTCTAAATTTTAAAATAGAGCACTTCTAATTCTTCCATATCTGGGATATACCTGGGTGTCAATTTACCAGGCTATTCCTATTACAGTACTCTAATAAATTACTGTTGTTGGTTTTTTGTTGTTTTTTAAACCTTTATTCTCTAGAACATTATATATGTATTTTTTAATATGTTTTTATTGATTTTTTTAGAGAGAGAAGAAGGGAGAGGGATAGAGAGCTAGAAACATCAATCACCAGTCAAGTGCCCTGGCCGGGAATCAAACCAGTGACCTTTTGATTCATGGGTAGACACTCAACCACTGAGCCACAAGGACCAGGCTAAATAACTGTTTTTTGAACAACGTCCCTCCTGTTCTCCATATCTCCAGCAGCAGCTCCCACCCTCCACAGTTCTTCCCTGTGCTCACTTCAAGCTGTGGCTTTTTCCTTCCATCAGATCCCCTATACCCAGGCCTTTGAGGGAGTCAGTAAAGCTATCTGAGAACTATTTCCAATTGTCCCCTCTCCAGGCCACTGAAAGGATTGCACCTCCTGGCTGCACTGTGGAAATGGGGCCATTAAATAGTTCTGGGCAGGGAGGTGAGTGGGAAGAGATCAACCAAAGAACTTGTTTGCACATATGCATAACCCATGGACATAGACAATAGGGTGGTGAAGGCCTGGGGTGGGGTGGGGGTGGGGGGTGGGTGGGTACAGGCAGGGAGGGACTAGAAGGGGTCAATGGGAGGAAAAGAGGGGCATATAAAATATTTTCAACAATAAAGATTTTAAAAATAAAAAATAAATAAAAATCAATGGAAAAATATCCTCAGGTGAGTATAACAAAGAGAAATTTAAAAGAATAGTAAAAAAAATTAGTTCTAGGAATTTAACCTGAAGAATAATTTAACATTTATCAAATTTTTAATTCTATCATTTCCATTTGTTTCTTTTTATAAGTTGTATTTCTTCGCTGAGGTTTTTCCATTTTTTTCACTTGTTTCAGATTGCTGAAACATTTTCATGGTGGTTGCTTTAAAATACTTGTCAGATGATTCCAACATTTGATTCATCATGTTGATGTCTGTGACTGCTTTTTCATTTGAGTTGTGATCTTGAGGTCTTGGTGTCAAGATAGGTGATCTTTGATTGTATCCTGAGCATTTTGTCTATTATGTTTAGAGAATATTACATTTGGAGAATTTTGGTCTTTTAGTTCAACACCCAAATACCCTCTTTAGGTTTAGCATGCAGTCCGTGGCCTAGTTTTGTGGGCTGTGGTTCCAATGACAGTGTAATTTTCAGAGCCTTTGCTGTTTATTTTGGTCTGCGTGGTTTTTCTGGCACTGCTGAGGCTCCCACAGGCCCATGCTGGGGCTGCCTGAGGACTGGCCTGGCCCATGGGTGCCTCGTGGTGGAGGAGGGAGAGCTCAGACCTCCTGGGGGGGGGGGAGGAGGCTTCCCAGGCTGAGCTGCTTATTTAGGTGGGATCCCCTTTTCAGTATCCCCAGAGAATGTGCGTGGGGGAGGGCAGTCTCAGGCCCACCGGCATAAAGGCACTTTCCAGACCAGGTCACTGTTCATGCATTGGCAGAATCCCCTTGCTTATGCCTTCTGGCTGCCAAAGTCTGGCTTAGCAGGGGATGTAAGTCTCAGGCCACTTCCTGTGGCCACTTCCTGTGGTGGGTCTTTTATCAATTCCCTCTTTCTGGGTGCTAAGCTAGCCTCGTGATGTTGGATGGACAACAGGTCAATCCCAGAAAGAAATGACTCCTTCCTGGGCCCCTTCTTGTGGCTAGATTTCAGGTCGGGATGCATGAGGTCCTGGGCACCTTATTCCATTGATGTTGTTCCTTCAGTCTGGGGCTCCAAAACAACTCATCTTCTTACCCCTGCAAAATGTTCCCATTTACTTGCCTGTTGTGTTTCCGGGGCTTACAGTTGTACTTAGCAGGGAGAAGCAGAGAGAAATAGGGCTACTCCATCTTGTCAGATTAGAAATCCCAAAAGATTTTAAAATTTTCATTACCCTTTAAAGCTACTATAATTTTATCAGATAAAGTGAATTTAAACCCTTTGGTCTTATCCTTGTTTTGTTTCTTTTTTTAAAAAGCACAATGGGCAGAGAAAAACCAGACATCGTTCTTTATGTCTGCATTAGCCTGCAATCAATCTAGCCAGATAAATGAAAAGGTGTCCTCAGGTTACAGAATGCATGTCCAGTAAGTAGACCTAACATTGCTGGCCTCAAGACAAGTTAGCTTCTCAGATTTCAAAAGAGTAAAATAAGCTCCAATAACTTTTAGTCTGATTCCTAGTAGGCACAAAAATCTGCAAAGAATGAATTACAAAGACTTAAGACATGTTACATTTAAATTCTTTTTCTTGGTAAGGCTCAAGAATATGTTTTAAAAAGTAGCCACTAGAGGGCAGTAGACTCACACTCTGCCCAATAGCAAGAGCTTGCCAGGCACAGACTCAGCTCTAGACCCAGAGCAGCTGTGTAGGTACTACCTAAAAACATGGATATTATTTTAACCCATTTTCCCCCAAACTCTATTTCTAACATGTCATTGGCTCATGGGTAACTTCCCCATTTTTTAATTGGTCTGCGTGGTTTATCTGGCACTGCTAGATAATTAATTCCTAGTATTCCCTAGTATTTTCTAAGAGTTCTTTGTAAAAAAAAAATTCTGGACATAATTACTAAATATATTATAAAGAAACTAGAGGCCCGGTGCACGAAATCATGCACGGGTAGGGTCCCTAGGCCTGGCCAGTGATCAGGGCCAATCTGTGGGTCAACCGGCGGTGCAATCGGGGGGGCCCCCTGGCACCCACTTTGGCTGGCCTGGGGCCTGCGGGCTGGGGGCAGCTCCTGTGTTGAGCGTTTGCCCCCTGGTGGTCAGTGCGCATCATAGCAACCAGTCATTCCACTGTTTGGTCGATTTGCATATTAGGCTTTTATTATATAGGATGGGACTCAGTACCTGTGGTTGTTTGTTTTTAAAATTTATTTAAATGTTCCACTCAATTGCATTATTTTGTAAGCAGAAAAAATCTTGTACGCTATAGAATGTGATAGGAATACAGTTTTCTTAAGAAAATTGCTTTAAAAAAAGAAGTCTTAGGTATCCTTACAGCAGATGTTCATTTCTCTGCTGGTTATTTATTTATTTACTTAGTTACATACTTTAATAAGGGGGCTTTAGAGAGACCAGTTCAAGCCAGCCTAAAGACTTTGCCATTGAGTTGAACAAATCTGCAGGGCTTATGTAAGAGTATATTCTATTTAACTTAGAAACTTTCTCATCCTATAATACACATAAGATCAATCATAGCTTAAATATGATAAAGTTATAAACTGGCAATGAAGGTACTGTGATACCTTATGTCTATTTTAAAATCATATCACAATTTCACTAATATGTGTTTTTTATTTATTCATTCAACCAGCCTTTACTGAGCACCTATGTGCCAGGCACTGTACCCTTATTCTCTACTCACATGTGAGGGTCTAGGTTTAGAAGGCAGCAGCTGCAGACATTGTGATTAGACAAGACAGAGAACAAAACATGAACCCTGACAGGCAAAGAGGAATTAATTAAAAAGCATTTACCCTTAAAAGTTATGCTTCACCCAGCCAGCGTGGCTCAGTGGTTGAGCATCGACCTACGAATTGGGAGGTCGAGGTTCGATTCCCGGTCAGGGCACATGCCCAAGCTCGATTCCCAGTGTGGGCATGCAGAAGGCAGCCAATCAATGATTCTCTCTCATCACTGAGGTTTCTAACTCTCTCTCCCTCTCCCTTCCTCTCTGAAATCAATAAAAATATATATATTTTTAAAGTTATGCTTCAATAACCTGGGTTTTTCTAACATCAAGCATGTTAGCAAAACCCAGCTCTGTCAAAAATTTCAGGGAGCTTGCTGGTCTGTAACGGGCAGCCACTCAACAGACAAAAAGCATGATTTACAACTTCAAAGGGCAAAGAGCCAAGAATAAGAAGAGTTCCCAGGCCAGATGGGAACATTTCTTCTGGATAGAAAAAGTTATCAAGGGTTTCATTCATTCCAGCAAACAGAGTTAAAATTCCCAACTTGTTTTCTTCCCTTGTTTTTTGTGGGGTTTTTCCCTTTGATTTAACATAAGAAGCTGGTATGAAAAATTTAACTGAGAAGACAATGCCTTCTCTCTGACTAACCTGCAGGTAGGTAGAGTGTCTTCAACAATGGGAAGAGGAGAGGTTGTAAGGGAAACACAGTGGACAGTGGACACAACGCTGGTCAAATGAACCCGAGGCCTGGTCACCCCTGAGAGGGTGCTGATATTGAAGGTGTTCTGAGTGAGTAGAAAAAATGTAAGTATTTAAGACTTAATACTGCTTAGTACTTACTCATTCCTGGATGTTTGCAATTTCTTTCAAGTTCTGCCTTTGAAGTCAGCCTGACCCAGATTTGAGCCTCAACATTCCACCATTCCTTAGGCAACACATTAATACCTCACCTCACTCTAAAGCTCTATTTCCTCATAGGTAACATGACGATTACAATAGTATTTATTTCTTGAGGGCAGAGGTGAGAATTAGAAGGAACAGTGTATATATATAAAATGCATAGCGCAATGTCTGTCCTGTAAATATATAACAGTGAATGATACTACTGACGGTGTGTATTTACCGACTTTAATCAAGCTGTTTTCCCATATTTTAAGAAGACACGGCTGAGTGGCAAGTCATGAGTGAATGTTCACTTGGGGAAGCCCTTGAGGAGCTATCGGGTCAGACCAGCGGGCATTGCTGGACACCTGAACTGGGAAGATAAATGCCTGGAGGTGTGGCTCTCAGCAGGAACACGGCCTGCTTTTCAACTCAGCTGGGATTTCTTTTTAAAACTGTGACTGCAGCGAAGTACAGACGTAAACAAGTCTCTTTTCCCACAGCACATGTCCTTGAAACTCAAAAGTGAGGAGAGACGAGAGACGTCACGGTTGGCAAATAGCATTCTTGAGCCTTTAAAAAGAATTCTCTTAAACTATTACCATCTCTAGTGACTGTTTCCTGTTATCTACAGTTTAGCAGCCTAAATAGAGAAATATCTGTATATTTTAAAAGGGACAGAAAAGTCACAGTTAGAAGTCTGTACAGAGGGTCACCTAAGAAACAGGAGTTGCCGGGTTATTCTGTGACCTTGATGACTTTCTTCATTATCCCGGGGTTCCACTTCCCTTTGCGGAAAATGAGACAAGTAGGTGAGCTGGGTGGTTTTCAAACTCTTTTTGGCCCTGACATCCTTTCTTTCAGTGAATGCTTATCTGGAAGCTCACACAGTAAATAAGCTGACATGGATGAGCAACAGTGGAGAGTCCAGGGCCCCCATAAGTTCAGTACTTCCTCCAATCCCGACCCTGTAGTCCCTAAACGGCTGCCTGAAGTACAGTTTGAAAACCCCTGGCCCAGAAGCTATGCCATTCACTAACTCTATGGGCCTTCATCAGATACACTTAACGGCTTACCCATCACTACTGGAGCCACACAATTAGGACACATTGCTGCCTTCCAACAGTAGCAAGCACAGAGTTCAAAATCCCATTTGGGACCTGAAAATTAAGTCTAGGTGGCCGAATCCACGTAACTCAATCCGGAAAGTGGAAACAAATGCAGAGATGCACTGTCCTACAAAATACTCAGACTTTCCAAAAAACAAGACAGAACACAAACCCGTCAACCTGATATATAACAGGAAGTACCAGATTCTGCTGTATGATTTCTCAGAGATGTGGGTCCTCACTCTCCCTTCCCTTCCTCAGGATCTCAGGTCCAGTTTAGAAGGTGCTGGGTCATGAGCCACTAGGTTGGATATCTTTTAATGTACCTATAAAAATGTATTTTAATTCAATTTAAAAGAAACTTTAATATGAAATTTGTCTGTTTTATGAGGTTTTATTTTCATTTTATTTCACTTTTAAATTTATCCATATTTTAGAAGTCAGTAAAACCCGAGGAGAAAAAGTTAATCTTTGTACCTAAAACTAGCATTGCTCTTTTCATTAAAGAAGGAAATCAGTCCATTACAATGAGAAAGTATTCTTTCAAAGGGCTTGCCTGCCATGTGCATTCACAAATTTATTTTGTATCTTCAAAGAATCACTTAAAAATATTATTAAAATGAATAATTTTCTACCTATTTTATTTCACTCTTTTCTTTCCTCTGAGTCATTTTCTCCTCCCTATCTTAAAATTTATTTCTAATGCTAAAAAATATAAGGAGATTTAAATGTAATTATGATTTAAGATATAACAGGATATTTTATATATTGGTAAGTATTTTTGTTGTACTTTTATTATCCAAGTTTTTATGTACTATAGGTATTACTTCTTGTTTACCACATTGTATTTTGACACCTTTATTTTAAAAGTTTCTTATTGTAAATACTTGGATTTTGAATGCTCATATAAATATATTTTTATTGAACTATTTCTTTTTTCTTCTTCTAAAAAAAAACAAATGTCTTTAACATTATTTCCCTGTCTAAAATATATCCTGCCACCTATTCAAAATGACAACAACACATCCAGAATTGTACAAATTCTATTTTGAGATTCTGGATTTAAGAGCTTATTATTTCATATGAAAATAAAATTTTCTAGAATTACAAATAGATACAATATGATCATTAAAAGAAAATAAGGCATATTCACTCTACTTTTAAGTATCAAATTTCTTGGGTGAAATGCCTAAATACACAGGTTATAAAATGGCCTTTGAAGATTGGGATGTTGACAGATTCCCTAAGAATAAGGAGGCATTAAAGTCCTATTTACTTTAGACTATAGCTGTCTGTCAGTGAGAGCCTTTAATCATCAAAGACTTAATTGGGTTTAACATTCAACTTGCTGTGTACATGCAACCAATTTCTCCAACAACTGACCTTAGAAGTTCAGGTTGGAGGAAAGGCCTGAGATTTTCCACCTCGTATTGTAATGTCGGAGCACAACTTCAGAGAAACCCTTTGTCCTGTGTTAGTATGTATCTTGGGTGCTTTCCAGGACAAAGGTTTCAGAAGGCCCTGATGAGATACGCCATGTGAGCCACCCGGAGTTTGTCAAGCTGTCGTAATGCACACAGGACTGCCCTCCAGGAAACCTTTGTGACCTGGCTTTTGAGAGGTTCATCCAAGACCATTTGCTATTTCACATGAGGCTTCTATTCTGTTTACTCTGTGCTTTCCTTCTGCCCGGTAACAAAAGAGGAAGGAGAGAAGTGTTGTAGAGGCAGGAGTTCAAGTACATCAACAGCGACGTACTCAGGACTAATTGATGGATTCGATTCAGCAGTCTCTGGAGTGGACTGGAGTAGACTAGGGAGAAAGGGGCGCACTTCAAGTTGGAGAACAATGCAGCTCAGCTGTGGCATTGAGGTCTGAGTCAGCATAAAAACAGGCCCAACAGGAGTGGCAGGCCTGTGTTAATGAGTAGTTAGACACCAGCAGGGTCCTCTGCTCAGCTGGCGTGCACCTGTACAGCCTTGCCACTTGTTAAAATATTGCAGTGCTGCCGAACTGCTTGTTAAATATTTTGAACAAACACCCTTGACACCAGATAACAGAGTCCTGACAAGGAGGCGCAGGAGCTTTGACTGGAGTTGGCAGGAAAGTGGAGGGAGATGATGAAATCTCAAAGGCACTGAGGGGAAAGGGATGGAAACGGAGTTTCAGGAAGACCTTGGGGTGTGGGGCGTTTGCCTTATCTCAGCAGGATGGGCAGAGGGAGGGAGTTTCGTAATCCTGTGCCTGGCTTAGGTGACAGGCTGTTTACTGCATCAGCACGTCATGAGAAGTGGCTCATTGGTCATTTAAGGACAGCTGAGCTCTATTTACTTAAACAAATATAACCCGGCCTCGCCTACCTTTGAGTACCGAGGCTGAAATGACAAATGACTAAGGCTTCTGAGCTTTTTCTGACTAATACTTTCAGGTTCTTATCAACCCACTAGTTTCTTAGAAAGTGCTATTAAGTCTCGTGTTCCTTGCCACTAATGTCCTCCTCCAGGGCATGAACAGTAATGTGGCAGTGAGCATACAGATAAGGGCAGAAAAGTGTCCATTAGGTGTGGCTTCTGGTGAAGGTCACTGGCATCTGAGCAAGAGAAGGCTTAGTCTAGTGCAGTGGTTTTCAACCTGTGGGTTGTGACCCCTTTGGGGGTCGAGCGACCCTTTCACAGGGGTCGCCTAAGACCATCGGAAAACACATATATAATTACATATTTTTTTGTGATTAATCACTATGTTTTAATTATGTTCAATTTGTAACAATGAAATTGGGGGTCACCACAACATGAAGAACTGTATTAAAGGGTCACGGCATTAGGAAGGTTGAGAACCACTGGTCTAGTGGGTACTGGGGATGGAGGTCATGTGCCCAGGAATGAGGAACAATCATAAGATGAAATAGAATGAAGAAGTGTAGGCAACTCCTTCAAAAAGACTGCCTGGCCCTGCCGGCATGGCTCAGCAGTTGAACCTCGACCTATGAACCAGTAGGTCATGATTGGATTCTGGTCAGGACACATGCCCAGGTTTCAGGATCGATCCCCAGTGTGGGGTGTGCAGGAGGCAACCAATCAACGATTCTCTCTCATCATTGATGTTTCTGTCTCTCTCTCCCTTTCCCTTCCCCTCTGAAATCAATATATTAAAAAAAAAAAAAAAATCCTGCCTGGAGTCTTTAGGGTTTTCTATGTACAATATCATGTCATCTGTAAATAATGACAGTTTTACTTCCTCCTTTCCAACTTGTATGCCTTTTATTTTTTTCTTCTTGTCTGACCTCTGTGGCTAGGACTTCCAGTACTATGGTGAATAAGAGTGGTGGAAGTGCACATCCCTGTCTTATTGCTGTTCTTAGGGGGAATGCTTTTAGTTTTGCCCGTTGAGTATGATGTTGGCTCTAGGTTTGTCATACATGGCCTTTATTATGTACTAGGGGCCCAGTGCATGAATTCATGCACCTTGGAAGGAACTGTGGGTGGCAAGGCTGTGGTGAGCACAGGGGTGGGTCTTGGCCCATCCTCCGTGCCCTCGCCTGGCCCCTCCTGCCATGGTTCCCTGTCTGCCAGCAGCCCTGCTCCTGCCACCATGCTCCCATGCACTGATGGTACCAGCCCTGCTCACACCTGCTGATGGCGTGGAGAGATTGGCGCCAGAGCCAGCAGCGGGTGCGAGTAGGGCCAGTGCCATCAGCGGGTGCGAGCGGCAGCTGCTGCCCCAATCGCCCTTCAGGAGCAGGGGGAGGTGGAGAAGCCCTCAGGGGCGATGGCGCTGAGCAATTGGGACCAGCACCAGGCGCCGGCAGTGGGTGCGAGCGGCGGCTTTGTCACCAGCAGCGGGTGCAAGCGGGGCCATCACTGGCAGTGGGTCCGAGAGGTGGTTGCTGGCCCCAATCGCCCCTCAGAAGCAGGGGGAGGTGGAGAAGCCATGAGGGGCAATCAGGGCTGGCTCCAGCGCCGGCAGTGGGTACTAGTGGGGCCGGAGCCGGCAGCAGGTGCAGCGCATGGGAGCAAAGAATTTTCAGTAACCACCAGAGGTTCACCCCGATGACAGCAACCAGCGCCCTGCCTTGGTCTGGCGTCCCCGCTCCCCTGCTCTACCATCCCACTGTGGCCGATGCCCGCCATGTTCCACGCTCTGCGCCTGCTGCCAACGCCTGCCATGGTCCATGCGTGCCCCCTGGTGGTCAGCGCACATCATAGCAACCGGTTGTTCGGTTGTTCAGTTGTTCCGCCATTCAGTCTATTTGCATATTAGGGTTTTATATATATAAATGATCCCTCTATTCCCACTTTGCTGAGAGTTTTTATAAAAAATGGGTGTTGGGCCCTAGTTGGTTTGGCTCAGTGGATAGAGCTTGGACCATGGACCAAAAGGTCCCGGGTTTGATTCCAGTCAAGGACATGTACCTTGGTTGCAGGCTCTTCCCTGGCCCAGGCCCTGGTTAGGGTTCATGCAGAAGGCAATCAATCGATGTGTTTCTCTCACATTGATATTTCTTTCTGTCTTTCCCTATCTCTTCCACTCTCTCTGAAAATCAATGGAAAAATACCCTTGGGTGAGGATTTTAAAAATAAAATAAAAAATAAATAAAATCCTATATAATAAAAGCATAATAGGCAAATCGACCGAACGGCGGAACGACCGGTCACTATGATGCACACTCACCACCAGGGGGCAGACACTCAATGCAGGAGCTGCCCCTTGGTGGTCAGTGTGCTCCCAGAAGGGGAGCGCTGCTCAGCTAGAAGCCAGGCTCACAGCTGGTGAGCGCAGTGGCAGTGGTGGGAGCCTCTCCCGCCTCCGCTGCAGGCGGGCAGAAAGTAGCAAGGGGGTCCAGACTGTGAGAGCCCCAATGGGTCCTGGACTGTGAGAGGGCACAGGCTGAGCTGAAGGAATTCCCCCTCCCCCAGCCCCACTGCACAAATCTCATGCACCGGGCCTCTAGAAATGAAATGAAATGAAATAAAATAAATAAAGTAAAGTAAATAAAATTAAATAAATAAATAAAATAATAAAATATAAAATAAAATAATAAAATAAAATAAAATAATAAATTAAATTAAAAATGGGTGTTGGGCCTGGCCGATGTTACTCAGCAGTTGAGCACCAACCCATGAACCAGGAGGTCACAGTTTGATTCCCAGTCAGGGCACATGCCTGGGTTTGGGGCTCAATCCTCAGTAGGGGGTATGCAGGAGGCAGCCAATCAATGATTATCTCTCATCATTGATATTCCTATCTCTCTCCCTCTCCATTCCACTCCATAAAACAAATAAAAACATATTTTTTAAAAAATGGGTGCTGGGCCCTAGCTGGTTTTGCTCAGTGGATAGAGTGTTGGCCTGTGGGCTGAAGGGTCTCAGGTTCAATTCGGTCAAGGGCACATGCCTAGGTTGCGGACTCGATTCCCAGTAGTGGGTGTGCAGGAGGCAACCGATCAATGATTCTCTCTCATCATTGATGTTTCTCTCTCTCTCTCCCTCTCCCTTCTTCTATGAAATCAATAAAAAAATATTTTTTAAAAAAATGGGTGTTGGATTTTGTCAAATGCTTTTTCTGTGTCTATTGATATGATCATGTGGTTTTTGTCTTTCAATTTGTTTATGTGATGTATCACATTTATTGATTTACGAATATTGTGCTAGCCTTGCATCCCTGGAAAAAATATCCATTTGATCATGGTGTATGATCTTTTTAATATATTGTTGGATCCCATTTGCTAATATTTTGTTGAGGATTTTAGCATCTAAAACAAATGGGACTACATCAACCTAAAAAGCTATGCATAGCAAAACAAACCAGCATCAAATTGAAAAGGGAACCCACTGCATGGGAGAACATTTTTGCCAAAAGTACATCTTATAAAGGGTTAATCTCCAAAATATATAAAGTACTCATACAACTCAACAAAGGAAAGACAAACAACCCAATTGAAAAAAAGGGCAGAGGACCTAAATAGATACTTCTCCAAAGAGGACATACAAAAGGCCAAGAGACATATGAAAAATGTTCAATGTCACTAATTATCAGAAAAATGCAAATTAAAATGACAATGAGGTACCACCTCACACCTGCCAGAATGGCTACCATCAATAAATCAACAAACAGCAAGTGCTGGTGAGGATGTGGAGAAAAAGGAACCCTAGTACACTGCTGGAGGGAATGCAGACTGGTACAACCATTATGGAAAACAGTGTGGAGTTTCCTCAAAAAATTAAAAATAGAACTGCCATTTGACCCAATGATCCCACTATTAGGAATATATCCTAAGAAGTCTGAAACACCAATCAGAAAGAATATATGCACCTCTATGTTCATAGCAGTGTTATTTACAATAGCTAAGACATGGAAACAGCCCAAGTGCCCAACAGTAGATGAACGGATTATAAAACTGTGGTACATTTACACAATGGAATGCAGCTGTAAAAAAGAAGGATCTCTTACCCTTTGAGACAGCATGGAGGATCCCGGAAAGTATTATGCTAAGCAAATAAGCCAGTCAGAGATCTCAACTTATATGTGGAATATAATGAACAGAATAAACTGATGAACAAAACAGATCCAGAGAAATTGAAACATGCAGCAGATACAATAGACTGACGCATTTCAGAGGGGTGCGGGACAGGAGAGATTCACCAAAGAACTTACAAGCATATATGTACAGCCCATGGACAATCAATAGTGTGGGGAAGACCTGGGGAGGGGGTGCGAGCAGGGTGGAGGGGGTCAACAGGTGAAAAAAAGGGGGCAGCTGTAATACTTTCAACAATAAAGATTAAAAAATATTAATAATAAAGTTAAACTAAATTTTTTTTAAAAGCCTGGGAAGAGCAGGAGAGTAATAGGCCCATAGCCAGAGGCAACTGCAAGGTGAAATGGGGAATCTATAATAATAAAAGCGTAATATGCTAATTAGACCAGACATCCTTCTGGACGTTCTTCCTTCCTGACAAAGCCGCAGTGGGTGGGGGCCGAGGTAGAGGCGGCAGAAGCCCCTGGGAGGGGCTGCAGCGGTGGGCGGAGGCCGGGGCCAAGGCTCTTGCACAAATTTTGTGCATCGGTTCTCTAGTCTATAATAATAAAAGCATAATATGCTAATTAGACAAGATGACCTTCCAGACGAAGCCGGGACTGCAAGGGAAGCCCAGGTCCCAGGTGCCAGAGGGAAGCCGGTTCCGGCAGCCAGGGAAAGGAAGGCCTACTCTTGCACGAATATCGTGCATTGGGCCTTTAGTCCTTTATAAAAGTTAGGTTTAAGCCTGGGCCCATGGCCTTATAACCTGGCTTTTTCAGGGGTCCCTGCTCCACCATCATATATATGGGCTGCTGGATGGCACTAGATCTGTGGTGAAGATTAAAGCTGGGGAAGCTTATGAGGAAGGAGCATCAGCATGAGCTGGCTCTTAGACACAGGAGGCAGGGGTGGGCCTCCCTGAAGGGTGAGACTATAGGGTAGAGGAACAAATTTGGTGTGGCAGAGGCCTAGCCCTGTTGCAAGTAGGGGTTTAGGGGTGGGGATGGTAGGAGGTGAGATCAGAGAGGCCCAGGGCCCAAAGGGCATGGTAAGGACTTTGGCTCTTGCTCTGAGAAGCCATGATGAGAAGCCATGGGGAGTTTAATACCAAGGACTAGCATGATCTGATTTAAAAGGATCCTTCCGGTTGCTGTGTTGAGAAGGGATGGTAGGAAGATAAGGGTGGGTGTGGAAAAATCCAGTTAGGACACTGTGACAGTAATCCAGAAGACAGATGATAGTGGCTGGGACCAGGGTGGTAGCAATGGAGATGGCAAAAACTGTTCAGATTCTAGATTTAATCTGAAGGTAGGGTTGACAGGATTTGCCAATGAGCTGGATGTGAGGTTCAAGAGAAAGAGGAATTGAGGATGACTCCTAGATTTTTGTCTAAGTAAACAGAAGGATAGAAGTGCTTTTTTGAGATGAGAAAGCCTCAAATAACAGGTGTGTGTATGTGTATATGAGGGGGAAGGGACTAAGGAAGGTGTAGACGAAGCATGTCAGACTCAAAGGCTAACACGGGCCAAATAAACAAGGTTTAAGTTTATGTGAGCCGCAAAAAACCAAAAGCTTCAATTTTCATAGAAATGTAGATTTATCTCGATAGAGACATGCTAAATACAAAAGGCTGAAATAAATGAGTAATCGTTAACATAAATAACAGACAATTTTAATAAAAATTAATATTTTTTCTTGAACATCAACTTACCAGACACTGAATAACTGCACAAATAAGCATAATGCAAATAAACCTATTTTTCTTGTTCTCCAAAAGCGTAATATTTCCTGTTGTGCACACCAATCAGGTCAGTACAAGACTAGTGACGTGGCAATCGGCTGCTAAAATATTCACTGCTAGTATTAGTGGAGAGAAATGGTGCACTGAGTGTAAGGCACATAAGGGAAATGAATGCAACACAATTATAGTATTCAGTCATTAGCGAACATTGTAGTTCGTTATTAATAATTATGTATAACAGGATATTGTAAAAATTAAGTTACGAAATTTGTATTAAAATGTTTCTTACACAGTTATATTGGCTGGGCCGCAAAAATATTCACTGTGGGCTGCATGCAGCCCGTGGGTCACGCGTTTGACATGCTTGGCGCAGACGTATTGGGAATTTGGTTTAGGATGTGTCAAATTTAAGCAATCAGAGTAATTAAAAAATTAATTTTTAAAAAAGATCTCTAATGGAAATCTAAGTGATGATGTCAAATATACAGATAGTCTAAGTGTCAAGCTAGAGAGCCAAGCTAGAAAGAGAAATTTGAGATTGATCAGGGTACTGAGGGCGTTAAGACCCCCAAACTGGGTAAGATCATTCAGGAAGTGAGTGATAATAGAGAAGAAATCTGATGACTCAGCCCTGGGGCTCTCCAACATTAAAAGGCTGGAGAGGCAAGAAGAAACCAGCAAAGCAGACTGAGAACAAATTGAAAGTAAAGTAAGAAAAGAACCATAACAGGCTGCTTCCCAGAAAACCCATTGAGGAAAGAATTCAAGAAGGAAAAGGTCAACTGCCTAAATGCTGCTGATAGAGCAAGAAGGATGAGGTTTGAGGAGTGTCCATTGGACTTAACAATGTGGAGGTCATCAGTGACCCTGACAAAAGTGACAGAAGGAACTGGAGAAAGCAGTTTTTCTTTTTCTTTCTTTTTTTTAAAAATATATTTTATTAATTTTTTACAGAGAGGAAGGGAGAGGGATAGACAGTCAGAAACATTGATGAGAGAGAAACATCGATCAGCTGCCTCCTGCACACCCCCAAAGGGGATGTGCCTGCAACCAAGGTACATGCCCTTGACCAGAATCGAACCTGGGACCCTTCAGTCCGCAGGCCGACGCTCTATCCACTAAGCCAAACCGGTTAGGGCGAAAGCAGTTTTTCTGTAGTAAAGAAGAGAGAAACAAGACTATAACTAGAGGAAAATTTTAGATCTAGGGTGGATGGTTTGTTGTTGTTGTTGTTTTAAGTATATTTTTCTTTATTTCAGAGAGGAAGGGAGAGGGAGAGATGGAAACATCAGTGATGAGAGAGCTAGGGTGGATGTTTTTTAAAGATGGGAAATATGATAGCGTGTTTTCATGAGAATGACCAGTAGAGGGATCGGATGGCACAGAAGACTGCCAGAGCGACGACCTTGAGCAGGCAAGAGAAGCCAGGATCTAGTGCAGAAGTGAAGGATAAAACAGGATAGGTCTGCCACAGATACAGGAGGAAAGGAAGCTGGTGGATGTGCAGTGTGTGTGTGGTCATTCTCTTCTGATTGTTTCTGGTTTTTCGATAAAACAAAAATCAGCCCTAGGTGGTTTGGCTCAGTGAATAGAGCATCGGCCTGCGGACTAAAGGGTCCCGGGTTTGACTCCGATCAAGGGCACGTGCCCGGGTTGTGGGCTCGATCCCCAGTAGGGGGCATGCAGGAGGCAGGCGATTGGTGATTCTCTCTCATCATTGATGTTTCTATCTCTCCCTCTCCCTTCCTCTCTGAAATCAATAAAAAAATAAATATATATATATGTATTATTATTAATAAAAAATATTTTTTTAAAAATCAGCTCACCAGATCATCAGCTAATCAGGTGTCAGAAAGGCTGAAGGAGGAGGTCACGGAGGTTTGCAAAGAGAAGAGAAGATATAAAACAGTCATCTAGGAGGTGGGAGAATGAACTTCAGGAAAACAGTGTGTGATGGATAGGCAGCACGAAGGGTGCCCTGGAGGTGGGTGCCATAAAGATAAAGAGAGCCTGGCCAGCGTGGTAGTGGGTTGAATGGCCCAGATGCTGCGAGGTTATGAAGAGTAGGATTTCCAAGAGTCCACCATGTGCCAGTACCACGTGCCTCACACATATTCATTCTCATGATATCGCTCCACAACAAGGTAGGTGTTATTATCTCCAGTTTACAAATGAGGAAACCAAAACAGAGGCCAAGTGACTTGCCCAAGGTTAAACCACAGGAAGAAGCAAAACCCGAATTCAAGCCAGACCGTCGGACCCAGCACTACGCCACTGATACCTGCAAAATGTTTGTCTCAACACTTGAGCATGCCTTCCCATGTTTAGACCTCTCTCAGGACTTCTAAAAGAACCTTTATTTTTTTTGCATGAAATGTCTAGATTATTAACAAATACTCCAATATAAATCTTTCAACATGCTTCTCCCTTATAGAATTGTCAACCAAATTGGAAATGATAACAGTTGCTTTCCTATGGTTTATTCATCCAAAAGTCAATAAAAAATAAAAACAGAGCCCACACTGAATTCTCTGGAGGAACAGAGCCAGGCTCTGAATGCAGGTCTGCGGACCTGCAGGTCTGAACTGGGCAATGAATGGGGGGAAGACGTGAGCTTTACAACCAGGGATGGTCACTACGTCAAGGAATTATCATTAAGCTTAAATAACAGACTTTTGGGTAAACTGAGTCAGAGAAGCTTATAGAAAAGTTGTTACCTAAATTCAGGGTATCCTTCATATGAGGAATATTAAAGCCCTTATTGCTATTGTCTATAACACATAACTGGCCCACACTGCTATTTTCTGAAGTTTTAAGAGAACAAAACCAAAAAACAATCCCACTCTCCCTGTTGAACCAAGTGTTTCCCTGCCTCTGATGCATTTGGATGGAGATCAGAAAGGGACTCAGACAAAACAAAACAAAACAGCTTCCAGGAAATAGCTTTTGGTGGTGGTTACACCAGGGAGGCTGTCCTTTGAAGTGTCTCCCTGGTTTTGTTGAGACGTTTTTCTACCTGAGCCATTGAATCATTTCACAGAGAGAGAGAAACAAACTACTGCATCCCTGTATATGTTAGGGTTTTTTGTTTTTTGTTGTTGTCTTTTTTAGTGTTAGTTTGTTTTAAACTCTGCTCCTTACCTGGATCCACCTCAGAAGAGGAAAGAACGGAAAGGCCTTCTGCAGAACTAGCAGCCTCGCTGTGGGCCTCCTGGCAGGGTTCCCGCAGCACGTAATCTCTTATGTCACAAGCAGACGGCAGCTCCAGAGAGTTGCTCTCCTCTGACTGGCTGTCTGGAGTGGCTTGCGGAGTTGCCATAGTCCTGCCACGGGAAAAATAAAACAATCAACACAAAAGGCATTGCAAAGAGAAGCCTCCATTCAGACAGTCACGACTTGAAGGACTGAAGTCCCAGAATCGTAAAGGCCAAAGCACAGTAGAACCAGGATAATCTGTCTTTACTTCCTTGTCTGTCCTTTAGACCCAGTATTTGTTTACCGTATTTTCTTCCTCATGAGAAACAAATGTTCTTGTCATGAAAGAAACCATGAACAAGTCCAGCTGGAAAATAGCCCATGAGCCTGATGAGGATGAAATCATTCAAGGACTACAAGAATATTTAATGAGAAGGGAAATTGTTCATGAGCTATTCCATAAAAATGGATTTTAAAACGATAGGATTTGATCCAGATTCTGTAAAATAAAATGTCATGTGTGAGATGCGTGCGCGTGAAATATATAGACCTCTAGCTAGAAAAACCAAATCCTGAAGAGCGTATCCCAAATCAATTTTACTGGTAACTAATCCAGTGGTTTAATTTCCGGGTAGTGAGATTATAGGCGATTCGCATTTTCCTCTGTGGCCTACTCAAACATGCATTTAGCCAATTATTTGACATGCCAGGCCAGGTGCCAGGCTCTGAGGATGTAAAGATGAACGTGATAGGCTTTTCCTTCAAGTTGCTCAGTTTGGGGTGATCCAAACACTGAAACATACCATGTCAACACAATGACAAAACAGAGTGGAGCCTGGAAAGGGGTAGGAGGCAATCCCCGTGCATAAGGCAGGCCAGGCCATGGCCAGGGGACAGTGTGAACACCAGAAGAACCAGCTTGGGCAACCACAGTGGCACGGGGTGTCAGGAGTTTAAAGTGAGAGTCAAGGAACAGTCATGCACTGTGTAACTGGAGAGACAAACCCTGTGGTCTTAGTTGGCACCCTTTCCTCCTCCTGTGCCAAGTCTGGGGAGGACAACAAGGCTGGCTGCTGTCAGCAACTTGGATATACAAAATCTTTTTTTAATATGTTTTTATTAATTTTTAAAATGTACTGTATTAATTTCAGAGAGAAAGGGAGAGGGAGAAATAGAAACATCAATGATGAGATTCATCGATCGGCTGCCTTCTGCACACCCCCTGCTGTTCGTGCACGAGGAGATCAAGCCCACAACCTGGGCATGTGCCCTGACTGGGAATCGAACCTGTGACCTCTTGGTGCATGGATCGATGCTCAACCACTGAGCCACCAGCCAGGGAGATATACAAACTCTTTAGCTGAGCTCTGGGGACTGTGAAAGTGGCTTATTAGGTTCAGTGTTTGGACATTTCTTGTTAAAAATGAGTTGTTCCCGCCCTGGCCAATGTGACTCAGTTGGTTGAGTGTCATCCCATGCACCAAGAGGTTGCCAGTTTGATTCCTGGTCAGGGTACATGCCAGGGTTCTGGGCTAGATCCCTGGTAGGGGGAGTGGAGGAAGCAGCCAATCTATGTCTCTCTCTCTCCCTCTCTGTTCTTCTCTCTCTAAAAATCAATAAGGGCATATTTTTTTAAAAGACAGGAATTATCTTTTTTTTAATGAGTTGTGGAAAAAGTAAATAAATAAAAATAGTTGTTCCTTACTCCTCCTGGGTCTATATCCACCTGTAGGTTGGGTTCTCTAATCGCGGGAGGGGGATCTCCTTGCAGTGCATCCAACCCTGCCTATCTCTCTGTAAAATAACCATGGGCCTGGGGAGATCCTGGATCCTCTGCTATTCTCTGGCTCATAAGTTGTTGTCATCAATAAAGCTTATTCTAGACATCATGCATCATGACTGCCATGGCCACCATGTACTCTGCAGAGGAGTTACACAGTCAGATCTGCAGATATGGCAGCTGGGAAATAGGTGGCTTTGCAGGGCCTACACCCAGTGGCAGGCAATCTCAAAAACAACAGGAATTAGCCGAAATCGGTTTGGCTCAGTGGATAGAGCGTCGGCTTGCGGACTGAAGGGTCCCAGGTTCGATTCCGGTCAAGGGCATGTACCTGGGTTGCGGGCACATCCCCAGTGGGAGATGTGCAGGAGGCAGCTGGTCGATGTTTCTCTCTCATCGATGTTTCTAACTCTCTATCTCTCTCCCTTCCTCTCTGTAAAAAATCAATAAAATATATTAAACAAACAAACAAACAAACAAAAAAACACAACAGGAATTCATTCACCTGCAGTGGTCCTGGTGAGAGACGAAGAGCTTGTGAACCAGGGCAGGGCACTACCAGTCAGGAGCAGGGGCAGATTGAGAACATAGTTAGGAAGGAAAATGAGAATAGAACCAAATAACTGAATGAATAAAGGAACTAAGGAGAAATAGAGAGCCAATGAGGAATGGCACCTGGATTGTATTATCAACTGAGGTAGAGAAGATAGAAGAAAGGGGTTTGGGAGGAGGCAGTATTCCAAGTTATGTAATATTATGCAACTATTAAAATGATAGTCAGAACTTGAAAGACCTCAAAGATGTATGTTTGAATGAAAGAAGCAATTTCAGAATAACATGGACAGTCTATAATAATAAAAGGGTAATATGCTAATTAGACCAGACATCTTCCGGGCGTCATTCCGGATGTCCTTCCTGACAAAGCTGGGGCCAGAGGGAAGCCAGCCTAGGTCCTGGGTGCCTACGGGGGGGCCGAGGGAAGCCAGCTCGAGTCCTGGGTGCCGGAGGGCAGTCAGTGCCGGCAGCCAGGGGAAGAAAGGCCTACTCTTGCACGAATTTTCGTGCACCGGGCCTTTAGTATAATAATAAGAGTAGGTGCCCTGGCTGGTGTGGCTCAGTTGGTTGGGTGTCATCCTCTGCACCTAAAGTTTGTGGGGTTCAATTCCCAGTCAGGACACATGCCTGGGTTGTGGGTTTGTCTCCGGTGGGGTGTGTGCAGGAGGCAGCCAATGAATGTCTTGCTCTCACATTAGTATTTCTCTCTCTCTCTCTCTCTCTCTCTCTCTCTCTCTCTCTCTCTCTCCCTCTTCCTATCCCTCTCCCTCTCCTTCTCCCTCTCCCTTCCTCTCTCTCTAAAAGTCAATAAAAAATCTTTAAAAAAATAAGAATATTTATCAAGTGTTCATTGCATGCCAGGTATTGTGCTGAGCTTTATTTGCAACCGCTCTATGAAGCAGGTAATCCAATTATTACCCTAATTTACAGTCAGTCAGACCCAGACACAGAGACAAGTAGAGTAACTTGCCCAAGGAAACCCATCTAGAAAGTACCAAGCTAGGATGAACTCAGCACCAAGACCTCCCAGTCTCCTCTGTCTGCACAGCCTCCATACTGTGACCTAAGCAGGCACAGATAGGAGGAGGTGGATGGAAACAAATCAACAGAGAGACCTGGCAAGACCCTTCTTGTTTGAAGACATCAAGTCACATGCTGTTGTGAACATTTGCTCTAGCAGAGAGTGGGCCAAGACATCAGCTGATTGCTTCTGAAAGGAGTGGAGTGATTAATGTGCCCAAAGAAGCAAGAACGTCCTGTCTTTTCACACGTGCTACATTAGCCAATCAGGCCTGAAGTTTCAGCAAACATCTCTGCTGAAAGCTATCAGTGGCTCCTCCTTCTCTCCTCATGTTACCAAACACTGCTCTGGAATCTTCTGGAAGGGATCAAATAGGTAGGTCAATGAATGCCTGCCTGCAAAGGTGCCTTGAAATTAACCATCAACTGAAGGTGTTGTTATCAATGTAAAACAAAAGAAATCCTTTTTGAAAACAAACAGTACACTGATGTGACATCTACCTTTTCTTTTAGAATCACTCACATTAAACATCAAATACATTCCAAACTAGGTATGTGAACAAATAAGAATTTGTGCATGTAAAGCACAAAGCAAGTAATAGGTATAGAAGAGACACTTCTCATTATAGTCTGAAACCATGTAGGCTGGCAAGTAAAATACAATGATTACTTTTTTGCCCCAAAACTTTTTAAATCTTCACCCAAGGACGTGCTTAGAGAGAGGAAGGGGGAGATGCCTTTGCACATGCCTCGGCCAGGGACCAAACCCACAACCCAAGTACGTGCCCTGACCGGGAATCGACCTGGAAACCCTTCGGTGTGTAGGAAGATGCTCAACCAATTGAGCCACTCTGGCCTGGCTGCCCCCAAATTTTTCATATGTGGTTCAACTTCCTTCTCCAGAATTGCATATTTTCCTTTCTTAAAAGAGCCTGAATGACAAGGGGCCAGCCTGGGCCTTAGATGCCACTCTTTGGATCTGTCCACAGCCTTCAGGGACAACAATCCCTTCTCTCACTTCTGTTCCACTGGACTGTCACTTAGACTTTTCAACATGCCCAAATTGCTCCCTCCCGTTTTCAACAAAACCTGGTGTATAAGGGAATGACCTTATTCTTTAGAAATGCCCCTCAAATATATATTGGTAGGGGGACATGATGTCTACAACATAGTCTCAAATGGTTCTAAAAATATGTATACACACACACACACACACACACACACACACACACACACACACAAGTAAAGAAGAGGAGAGAACCTGGGGTTAAGCCTCAAGAAAGTCCAATTGGAGACAGAGGTTGAGATGCAGAACTTGTTTATTTATTTAATTTAAAAAATATCTTTATTGATTTCAGAGAGGAAGGGAGAGGGGAAGAGATAGAAATATCAATGAGAAAGAATACTTGATCAGCTGCCTCCTTCACACTCCCTACTGGGGATCAAGCCCACGACCCAGGCATGTGCCCTGACTGGGAATCAAACTGTGACCTCCTGGTTCATAGGTTGATGCTCAACCACTGAGCAACACTGGCCAGGTGGAACTCATATATTTATATACATTAGCAAGAAATAATTAAATTGAAATTAAAAGAACAGAATTCCATTTACAATAGCATCAAAAAATAAAATATTTAGGAATATATTTAATAAAAATGCATAAGGCATATACACTGAAAACTACAAAATAAATGTTGAAAGAGACTGAAGATCTAAATGAATGGAAAGACATCCTATGTTCATAGACTTAATATTTTATTGCCCAAATTGATCTACAGATCAATGCAATTCTTATCAAAATCTCAGTTGCCTTTCTTTTTTGTACACATTTGACAAAATTTTCAAAAATTCATATGGAAATGCAATACCCAGAATGGCCAAAACAATTATGAAAAAGAAGAACAAAGTTGGAAGACTCATATTTTTCAATTTCAAAACTTACTGAAAAGCTACAATAATCAAAATTGTATAGTACTGGCAAAAGATTGAACATATAGATCAATGGAATAGAATTGAGAGTCCAGTTGTAAAATCTTACATTTATGGTCAATTGATTTTCTTTTTTTAAAATTGAAGTATAGGTGATATACAATATTATATTAGTTTCAGGTGTACAACTTAGTGGTTCAATATTTATATATCTTATGAAATTATCACCACAATAAGTCTTATAACCATCTATTACCATACAAAGTAATTACAATATTATTGACTATATTCCCTGTGCTTTACCTTATATCCTGTTGACTTATTTATTTTATAACTGAAAGTTTGTATCTATTAATGCGCTTCACGTATTTTCGAATCCTCCCACGCCCCCTCACCTTTGGCAGTCATCAGTTTGTTCTCTGTATCTATGAGTCTATTTCTATCTTGTTTTGCTTTCTTTTTTAGATTCCACATATAAGTGAAATAATATGGTATTTTTTTCTGATTTATTTCATTTAGTATAATACCCTCTAGATTCATCCATGTTGTCACAAATGGCAAGATTTCATTCTTTTTTATTTTTATTGTTTCAGAGAAGAAGGGAGAGGGAGAGAGAGATAGAAACATCAATGATGAGAATCATTGATCCGCTGCCTCCTGCAATCCCCACACTGGGGATCGAGCTACAACCCAGGCATGTGCCCTGCCCAGGAATTAAACCGTGACCTCCTTGTTCATAGGTCAATACTCAACCACTGAGCCATGCTGGCTGGGCCAAGATTTAATTCTTTTTATGGCTGAGTAATAGTCCATTCTATATATACTAGAGGCCCGGTGCATGAAATTCGTGCACTTCGGGGGGGGAGGGTCCCTCAGCCTGGCCTGCGCTCTCTTGCAGTCTGGGAGCCCTCGAGGGATGTCCAACTGATGGCTTAGGCCCGCTCCCTGCAGGAGCGGGCCTAAGTTGGCAGTTGGACATCCTTAGCATTGCCGTGGAGGCGGGAGAGGCTCCTGCCACTGCTGCTGCACTTGCCAGGCATGAGCCCAGCTCAGGGCTTCTGGCTGAGCGGTGCTCCCCCTGGGGGAGTGAACTGACCACCAGGGGGCAGCTCCTGTGTTGAGCGTCTGCCCCCTGGTGGTCAGTGTGCGTCATAGCAACCAGTCGTTGTGTCGATTTGCATATTAGCCTTTTATTATATAGTAAATATACCACATGTTCTTTATCCATTTATCTATTGATGAACACAGGTTGCTTTTGTATCTTGACAATTGTAAATAATGCTTCAATAAACATAGGGTATATCATTTTAATTAGTGTTTTTGTTTTCTTTGGATAAATACCCAGAAGTGAAATTGCTAAATTGTCCATTTTTTGTTGTTTGTTTTTTGTTAATCCTCACCCGAGGATATTTTTCCATTGATCTTTTAGAGTGGAAGAGAGGGAAAGACAGAGAGAAACATTGAACAGAGAAATACATCGATTGGTTGTCTCCTGCATGAGCTCTGACCAGGGCCCAGGCCAGGGGAGGAGCCTGCAACTATGTGCCCTTGACAGGAATAGAATCTGGGACCCTTTGGTCCACAGGCCAACATTCTATCCACTAAGCCATAACAGCTAGGGCTGAATCGTTCATTTTTTGAGGAACCTCCATACTGTTTTCCATAGTGGCTACACCACTTTACATTCCCACCAACAGTGCATTAGAGTTCCCTTTTCTCCACATCCTCACCAACACTTGGTATTTATTATCTTTTTTTATTTTTATATATTTTATTGATTTTTTACAGAGAGGAAGAGAGAGGGATAGAGAGTTAGAAACATCAATGAGAGAGAAACATTGATCAGCTGCCTCCTGCACACCCCCTACTGGGGACATGCCCACAACCAAGGTACATGCCCTTGACTGGAATCGAACCTGGGACCCTTCAGTCCACAGGCCGACACTCTATCCACTGAGCCAAACCAGTCAGGGCTATTGTCTTTTTGATAATAGCTACTCTAACAGGTCTGAGCTGATATCTGATTGTGTTTTGATTTGCATTTCCCTGATGTTTAGTGATGTTGGGCATCTTTTCATGCGTCTGTAGCCATCTGTATGTCTTCTATAGAAATATGTCTATTCATCAACGATTTTCCACAGGGTGCCAAGACAGTTCTACAGGGAAAAGACTGCCTTTCAACATTTCAACACTGAGATAACTGGATAGTCACATTAAAAAAAAAAAAAAAAGTAAAATGGTGCAGGCACTTTGGAAAACAGTTTGGCAGTGTCTCAAAGGATAAATAGTTACACTTTGTCCAGGCAATTTCACTTGTAGGTACATTCTCAAGAAATAAAAACATGTGTTCACACAAACCTTCACAAATATTAATTGCAGCTTTATTCATAATAGACAGAAAGTGAAAACAATCCAAATGTCCATCAACTAATGAATGGATAAATAAAATTTGCTATATGCATACTTGGAATATTTTTCAGCAATAAAGGAATGAGGTTCTGACACATGCTACAAGGACAAATTTTGAAAACATTAATTTTAAAAAGCTAGTGGTTAAAAAAAAAAAAAAAGAAAGACAACAGGCTCAAAGAAATTCACAAAACTTTTCTATAGTCACATGTCACCAAACCTTTAAAAACGTGAATTTTATTTTATGTGAATTATAGCTCAACAAAGCTGGTGTGTTTTTTTTTGGTTTTTTAAAGAAGAAAAACCTAAGCTCATGCAGACACACTGCCTGCAGACGCCGGGGATCCCCAAAGCTAAGGCTGCTGAAGCTGCAGAGGCCGCACCCTGGGGTGGAGGAGGGGGTGCATGGCAGGAAATTGGAAGTGTGCCAGGGGAAGCGGCCATAACGTCCCAATTGTGAGATAACGATCTAAAGCATTGTGGGCACCCCCTCCCCTCTCTACCCCGAGTCCCAAGGCACTCCTGAATCAACCCAGACACCCGCCCAAAATATTCGTCAATTACACTCACCATCAGGCAGCAGCGACAAGCTGGAATCCGGAAGCGGAAGAGCCATGTTTGTTAAGGGAAAAGTGAATTTAAAAGGAAGTCGCTGGGGCCATCTTTGCTGAGGGCAAGCAAGGGCAATGGAAGGTAGTTACGGCCATCTTGGCTAAGGGCATTCGCCCAAGCTTTCCAGGGCGCATGGCTAGTTTGGGCAATTTCTAGAGAAGGTTTATTAATAAAATGCGCTTGGTGGACACTACAGAGAACAGAAAAACTATTTAAAAATTTTTAAAATGTGAATGTCTGCACTAAAAAACTAAAGTAGAGAGAAATTAACAAAGAATGAAAATAGTTTAACATTTTTTTTTAATCCCCACCCAAGCATGGCAGGGATTGGATTACAGGACAATTAACAAGATTATGTGCTCTCTCAAGGGTGGTTACCCTTCGGATGGATCTGAAAGAGGCATTTCAAAGGTGTGTTAACTTAGATGCACAGAAACAATGGACAGGGCTCCTTAAACTGAAGACAATCCACCCTAACCGGTTTGGCTCGTCGGACTGAAGGGTCCCAGGTTCGATTCCCGTCAAGGGCATGTACCTGGGTTGCGGGCATATCCCCAGTAGGGGGCGTGCAAGAGGCAGTTGAATCGATGTTTTGCTCATCATTGATGTTTCTAACTCTGTATCCCTCTCCCTTCCTCTCTGTGAAAAATCAATAAAATATATTTTAAAAATAAATAAATAAACTGAAGACAATCCTTTCACAGGCCTGAGCATGACTACCTACCCTGACTTGCCCAGTTAGGAATTTATGATCAGATTATCTTGTGAGGTTACTTTTGGTTAGATTAATTATATTTTCATACAGAGTACTTATAACGAACATAAACTTGGACCTTAGTATCTGAAATCAACACTTGCACAATGGTAGGCAAATAGTGAAGATGCTAAAAAAAATGGTTTGATGGACATCCCTCAATATTAGGGAAAAACACCCAAAACCACCCTGGATTGTCTATACTCAATGATGGATCAACAAACAGCTTGAATATGGAGTTAGGAGAGTGAGCTTTAATCCCAGCTCTCTTACTAATCAATTTTATGACAGTAGCCTTTTAACCTCTGTGAGCCTTTTTTTTTTTTCATCTGTAAAAAGGGAACAATAAATGCCTTCCAGGACTACTTAAAAAACCCTGCTTGTTGGAATAAGTGATGGATTGGTGGCCAGCAATTATAAAATCACTTCTCTCACAAATTTAGGATTTGAATGTTAGATTTAATGAAAGTATTCCATGTCAGCAGCAAACAAATGCAACTTGAAGACTCTAGCTACAGACACTGATAATGCTTCTGAATACTAAAAAAATAATTTGATTATTACCCATTTATTGGAATGTGATGCCTCAAGTCTTCTGGGAACTACTACAAAGCTTAGAAATCAGCAGGTACAATGTGGTAATGAAGAGTTTTATATACTTACTAGAGGCCCGGTGCTCGAATTCGTGCATGGGTGGGGTCCCTCTGGGTGGCCTGTAGGAGTCAGGCCAAAACCCACAGTCCAAGGCTGCCTGCAGGTCCTGCCTGCCGCTTCCTCTCATCCCGGCCCCACTGTGCCTGCTGTGGGCTCATGCCCAATCAGTCCTGATCCAAGAGGCTTGCACTGCCACAGCAGCGCTCGCCAGCCATGAGCCCTATGTCTGGCACCCTCCCAAGGGGAGTGGCCTGCAGGATGGGGCTGAAACCAGCTCTCGGACATCCCCTGAGAAGTCCCACATTGCGAGAGGGCCCAGGCCAGGCTGATAGACCCCACTGGTGCATGATCTGGCCAGGGAGGGATTGAGGGAGGGCTCCAGAGCATTTCTGGCCCATTTTGCTCAGTCCTAATCGGCCAGACCCCAGCAGCAAGCTAACCCTGGTGGTCAGTGCATGTCATAGCGACTGGTTGACCAGTTGACTGTCTGCCTCCTGGTGGTCAGTGCATGTCATAGTGAGTGATTAAGGAGCCTTAGCATATCATTAGCATATTATGCTTTGATTGGTTGTTCTGCCATTCAGTCTATTTGCATATTACCCTTTTATTATATAGGATATTCTACTGCTTCGAAGAATTATTAAAACAACAATAATCTTTTTGTATCTGTGGGTCAGTCATTATCTTTTGTAGTTTCTGTGGGTCAGTTATTGGGCAGTGGCTTGGCTAGATGGATGGTTCTGGCTCAGTGTCTTTCACCAGGAGACAGGCTAATATTGGCTGAGGCTGCAATCCTCTGGCGACTTGGGTGGGAGTTGGGAGACTACTTTCAAAGTGACACACTCATGGCTAGCAAGTTTGTGTTGGCTGTGGGTGGGAGGCCTCAGTTCCTCTCCATATTGGCCTCTCCACAGGGCTATATGCATGTCCTTATAGCAGGTGCCTGGATTCCTCAGAGCTGGCGTGGCAACTTTATTTCTGTAAAAGACCAGATAGTAAATTTTTTTAAGCTTTGTGGGCCATATCCAGTCTTTGTCACTTATTCTTCTTTTAAAAAAACATATTTTAAAAAATGTAAAAATCAATTGTTGCCCTAGCCCCGTGGTCGGCAAACTATGGCTCGCGAGCCACATATGCCTCTTTGGCCCCTGGAGTGTGGCTCTTCCACAAAATACCACGTGCGGGTGCGCACGTACAGTGCAATTGAAACTTCATGGCCCATGCGCAGAAGTCGGTATTTTGTGGAAGAGCCGGTATTTTGTGGAAGAGCCACACTCAAGGGGCCAGAGTCGCATGTGACTTGCGAGCCACAGTTTGCCGAACCACAGTTTGCCGACCACTGCCCTAGCCAGTTTTGCTCAGTGGATAGAGCGTTAGCCTGTGGACTGAAAGGTCCCAGGTTCAATTCCAGTCAAGGGCATGTACCTTGGTTGCAGTCACATCCCCAGTAGGAGGTGTGCAGGAGGCAGCTGATCAATGATTCTCTCTCATCATTGATGTTTCTCTCTCTCTCCCTTCCTCTCTAAAATCAATAACAATATATTTTTTAAAAAAAGAAAGAAAGAAACTAACCAGCCCTGGCCGATGTGGCTCAGTTGGTTGAGCATCGCCCCATGCACTGAAAGGTCGCTGGTTGGATTCCTGGTCAGGGCACATACCTGGGGTGCACATAAGGAGGGCGTATATTAATGTTTCTCTCTCTCTCTCTTCTCTTCTCTTCTCTCTCTCTCTCTCTCTCTCTCTCCCTTCTTCTTTCTCTAAAAATCAATAAAAACATATTTAAAGTAAATAAGTAAATAAAATAAAAATGAAACTAACCATTGCAACACCCTGATTGCTCCTGTTTCTAAAAAAACACACAAAACTAACCAGTAAAGAATCCTGACCCCTCTTTATGCACATTTACATTAATCAACATATTGAAGGACACACCTGGAAAACTAATGAATATTCTGTTAAGACCCTCCCCTGAGGCCTCCCCTAGGATTTCCACTGGCTAATGAAAGATAAAGATCCTCAAGACAAAGGACACAGGGGCTCTCTTTCTAGAGCACACCCACATCTTTCTCCTTTAGGCATGTATCTCTGCTCTCTTTCTCCTAAACTCTAAGGGTCCACACAAGACTTGCAACCAGGGGAGCAGTGAGCAGTAGCAGCTCAGCCTGGGTTAACCCCCTGAACCTGTCTCCCAGGGCCCTTTTTCTCTGACTTTGAAGTGAGCTAGCCGCAGTCCTGTCTTGGCTCACTTCTGTCACTGTGATTTTTTTTTTTTAATATATATTTTTATTGATTTTTCACAGAGAGGAAGGGAGAGAGACAGAGAGTCAGAAACATCGATGAGAGAGAAACATCGATCCGCCGCCTCCTGCACATCCCCCACCGGGGATGTGCCCGCAACTCAGGTACATGCCCTTGACCGGAATCGAACCCGGGACCTCTCAGTCCGCAGGCCGACGCTCTATCCACTGAGCCAAACCGGTTTCGGCTGTCACTGTGATTTTACTTCTCAGTGAGTTCATGCAGTCCACGTGGCCCACTTCTTTCCTATAACGTTTTTAAAAAGCTAAAGCAGCCCCACCTAAGCTGTCTCCTGCTGATTTTTCTATTCTAAGCCCTTCCCTCATTTCATTGTCCCCAGCTATAGTAAACGTACTCTCAAAATCAGCTGGACTTGTGTTGAAATCTTTCCTGCACAGAGTCAAGAACCCACACACTGCTGCCGGGCCCAAGGCAGACCCATTCCAGGCCTGGGCGCCATCTGGTTACAGTCTTAGCATTAGAAAATAATTTGAAGGTAAGTTTTAATTTTAAAAAATTGAAAATAAGTTGTAATTTTAAAACGTTGAAGTCATAATTTATTTTTTTAAATATTATTAAAATAGAACAGACACAGCCCCGTACTGGATATCTGTGACCCAAATCTCTGTGTTTTAGAAGCATCCTTCCTGTGTGCCATAAAAACTCCACATCAGAGTGCCTCGTTGCTAAAGTGGCTTGTTTAAAGGCCTAGAGAGGGGAAAATTATTAACAAAAGCATACACGAAGAGAAATGTGTAACTACAAAGCTCCAATGCTCCAAACCGATTGATGTAGAAAATGAAAGTGTGAAGACATGCCTTTCATTGGGCTTATTATTTTCCATTCGGCTCCCTCCTTTGTTGTGGATGGCCTGACAGACTCATTAGGAAGGTAGAGTGCTCACTGCATGTCTGCGGTGACACTCCCGGAGTCAGCAGCCTCACATTTCCTGCTGTTCTTGTTTTATAAAAAGGAGGTAATAAAACTCATCTCCCCCAAGCACCTGAGCGTGTGTGAACATACTTTGCCTTTGCTATCACAGTGACTATCGTAGCTCACTCCCTGTTCTCTGAGAGAAGCAATTGCCTACTGTCCACTGATAATGTCAAGTTATAAGTACCCATTATCAGTAAGTCCTTGGAGCTGACTGAAATCCATAAGAGATCCAAGGACAACAATGAGCCAGATGTTTCTGAAGATCCAAAGGGCAGAGCCAACCTCTCAGGACAGTGAAGTGGGAGGCTACCTATTAGGTCATTTGAATGACAGAAGGTAGAACATCCTGCCCCATGGTGAAGTATGGTAGCAACCATCTCAGGTAGAAATTATAGTTTAACTTTAACCCTGCTGTTTGGCTTATGTACCTATTTGCTTTGTTTAACAATGGACAGGTTATTTTGATTTTCTGAATTATATAAATCATCCCATTCGATTAAATGCCTTGTTGATTGTAATGTGAATATCCCATGGGTTGTGGTCATACTGGTCTTAGAAAGCACATTTTTCCTTCACCTGGGAAGGACAGCACAGTTATCCCAAGGTCAGAGGGCGCTAGACTCCAAACTGTAATTTAGATAACATGCCTAAGTTTAACCCAGGTTACCCAAGGGCTCTAGATAATGTGTTTATAACATGCTGTTTCTGCTTCTGTAAACTGCTTTTTGCAAACCAGGTTCCTCATTCCAGACCCGAGGGCTCTAGATAATGTATTTCTGTCAATTCAGTGACCCCAAGACCCAAAACTATAATTAACATGCTGCTTCTGTTTCTGTAAACTGCTTTTTTGCAAACCAGGTTCCTCATTCCAAACCTTGAGATGTAATCAATACCTTTGTGATCTTTGCCTATATAAGCCTGGTTTTGCCACCATCTTATCACTATGAGATTTGGGAAATGGCTCCTCATAGTCCCGGATTGCAATAAATGTGACTCTTTAATTCGACTTCTTGAGGCGTCCTTCTGTGATTTGCGGGGTACATTACAACAATGGGATCTTCGTCAAGCTTAGTACTTGAAGTTCCACCATTAGAAATGCACTCCTTACTAGAGTCTTCTTTCAGAATGAAAATACCTTCACATCCGCTTTCCATATGGGCAGTGAATTCAAAGTTGGGTCATTGGGAATAATGCCCAGAAGCCCCTGCCTGCACACCCCCGTCCACCTTGAGTCAGGGGGTGTGAATGGATTGCCCAGGAGAGACACAGACCATCCTAGGACTCTGAGGGCTCTAGAACTTCCTGGTTAATATGTCCCACATAAACAGAACCAGGCTGACAGCCTACTTTCCAATTGCAAGGAAACCTCAAGCTTTGGCTGAATTCCCTCTTGTGGATGGAAATGGGGTTCTATAGAAAGGTTACTGGTAATAAATTCCTAACTGGGCAGGTCATGGTGGATAATCCCTCCCCAGGCATATAACTTATTTAGTAAAAGGCTTATCTTTGCCATAAGCAAGTCTTGTCCACCATTTTTGTGCATCAGGATTAACACACCTTTTCAGACCCCCTCTTCTAAAGCTGACCACTCTCAAGAGAACACATAATCTTGTTAACTATCCCATAATCCAATCACTGCCTTGCTTTCTCCCACCGTCATGTAATCTTCCTTACATCCCCTCCTTAATTCCAATGACAAAAGAAACTGCAAACTGTCATTTTTTGGGAAGCATTTTGCTAGGTCTGCTGAGATCTTACTTCCTTCCAGGTATATCTTCTGTTTAACTCAAATAAACTCATTAAAATTCTTTACAGCCCTGGCCAGTGTGGTTTAGTTGGTTGGACATCGTCCTGTTAGGGGCAAAAATAGAATATTGGGGACTAGATATGGTTATGAGAAGTAGTAATCATGCTCTGTTAACCATGATTGCCTTGTGTTGGTTAAAGAAAGGACATTCTAACCTGACCGAAAATTGTATGCCCACAGGATTTGGGATCTGGGAATCGTAATCCCTGCTTCCCCATGTAATCCTTGTCCTACCCTATATAAGCAGTTATCTTATGGGGGGCTGCAGGAGCAGGTTTTAGTGGATGACCTGCTGCTCTTCCATAGCGCGGGAATTATTGGAATAAAAGCTCATCTAT
>NW_005871226.1:2432870-2434512 GCF_000147115.1 Myotis lucifugus | reverse complement strand
GTACTGAAAGCTTGCAGGGCACATTTCTCTCTTCTCGCTGAGCCCTATGACCCCACACAGCTGTGCTCTGGCAGTACTTAGATGCAGACATGAGCTTTCCAGGCACCTCACCGAGAGACTTTTTCTTCGTCTGAACTCCAGAAGACTGGCTTTTTTTGCTTTTTCTTTGAAATTACTTTGTCTTTACAGACTATCTAACCTTTCCCATGGGGAATGAGTCAGTATTCTGCTCTGATTAAGGATCGCAAGGTCCTAATCACTTTTCCCCTTGAGAAAAGAACTCACTACGTCCACATTCTTTCTCTTAGCATGTAACCTAAGCTCCAGCTGTATTCTTTGCTCCAACATCTAACTAAGGGCCATTCCCATCAGCCCTGCACACTAAGAGGTTTCCAAATAGAAAATTGTTAATGTACATTTAATCTACAAACTGCATGGGGCAGAGGGTGAAGGGCAAGGAAGGAACCAGCAAACTGCAAGTGCTTAGATGTCTAACACACCCACAGTCAATCAGTTGAGAGGCAGACACACCCATTTATCAGCCTTCAGAGAATCATCTCAGAGATTAATAGCATTCAGAAGCAGTAGGACTTTGAACTCAGAGCAAGGGTTTACTCACCCAACCAGGTTACAAAAGGCAGTGAGAGTATGCTTTGAATTAAGGTGATTAGATAAATGTAATGCTAGCCTTCTTTTTTTTAAAATATATTTTATTGATTTTTCACAGAGAGGAAGGGAGAGGGATAGAGAGCTAGAAACATCGATGAGAAACATCAATTAAGCTGCCTCCTGCACACTCCCCACTGGGGACGTGCCCGCAACCAAGGTACATGCCCTTGACCGGAATCGAACCTGGGACCTTTCAGTCCGCAGGCCGACGCTCTATCCACTGAGCCAAACCGGTTAGGGCATGCTAGCCTTCTAACACAGTGGTTCTCAACCTTCTTAATGCCACGACCCTTTAATACAGTTCCTCATGTTGTGGTGACCCCCAACCATAAAATTATTTTCGTTGCTACTTCATAACTGTAATTTTGCTACTGTTATGAATCGTAATGTAAATATCTGATATGCAGGATGTATTTTCATTGTTACAAATTGAACATAATTAAAGCATAGTGATTAATCACAAAAACAATATGTAATTATATATGTGTTTTCCGATGGTCTTAGGCGACCCCTGTGAAAGGGTCGTTCGACCCCCAAAGGGGTCGAGACATACAGGTTGAGAACCGCTGTTCTAACAGTTGTCCCTAAAATTCCTCAAAATCATCTGAGTTTCTTTGTCTCATTCAGTGCCTAACATTGCCCACTGTTTTACTTGACACACTTAATGAGTTGGACAGAATATTTTTAATATAAATTCAACTGCTTCTTGCTGACCATTCCTTCATTTACTCCCTCCTCTTAGATCTGTAGGAAAAAGATTCCCACAAAGATAGAGTCAAATTAGAAGACAATAGAAAGTCAAGTAACTCAGTTTTCAAGGACTGCCAGGGAAAAGTCACCCATGGAGCCACAATGGCTCCTTTGTAAATTCACCCTCATCAACTACACTCACTCAACAGGCTCTGGTCTTTCAGTGCATTTCTCTGTGCAAGCTTTTCTCCTCATCAAGGTTATTTCACATTTCCTCCTCTCC
>NW_005871226.1:2420668-2432670 GCF_000147115.1 Myotis lucifugus | reverse complement strand
CCAGATTCCGGCCACCTGAGCCTCTTTCCCTCCATTTCACACAGAAGTTGCTGACAGTTCCTGTGTCTGTCCATGCCCTGTCCTCTGTCCCAGCACATTCACAGAACACTCACACTATTGATCTTCCCTTCCCTTCTCCAGCTAATTGTTCCCTCGCAACTGGTTCTTTACATCTACATCCATATGTCCATGTCCTTACTTATTATACACATCTTACCTAATAATAGACAAACATGTAAATTAACCGTCCCTCCGCTACACTCACCAGCCAATCAGGAGAGTATGCACATTAACCCAACAAAGATGGCAGTTAATTTGCATACGTAGGGGCGAAGCGGCAGTGCGAAGACTGAAGGCTCCATCCGGAGCCGCGAAGACTGAAGGCCCTGGCCAGAGCGAAGGCCTGGGTCCCAGGTGCCAGAGGAAAACCGGTGCCAGCAGCCAGGGGAAGGGAAGGCCTATTGCACGAATCTCTTTGTGCAACGGGCCTCTAATAATATACAAAATACATGTTACAGCCTTAGCCAGTTTGGCTCAGTGGATAGAGCATCAGCCTGCAGACTGAAGGGTCCAGGTTCAATTCCGGTCAAGGACACATGCTGCCCTGGTTGCAGTCTCGATTCCCATGGGAGCATGCAGGAGGCAGCCAATCAATGATTCTTTCTCATCATCGATGTTTCTATCTCTCCCTCTCCCTTCCTCTCCAAAATCAATAAAAATATATTTTAAAAATAAAATAAAATACATGTTGCAAATTTGTCATTTTACTTTTAACCTTGTTTATACTTTTTTGTTTGTTTGTTTGCTTGTTGTGTTTTTAGCCATGCAAAAGTTTCTTCTTTTTAAACAATCACATTTATGCAATCTTTTATTGCATCTAGATTTTCCGTTAGAAATACCTTTTCCTACCCTCAAGAAGTAAAGGAATTCACACTTGTTTTCTTATAGAACTTATATGGTTTCATTTTCACATTTAGATATCCAATCCACTTGGAATTTATTCTTTTACATAATGTGAGATATGAATCCAATTTCATAATTTCTCCATGGCTATGTAAGGCATCTCAATACCACTTATTAAAAAGTCTTAGCCCCAGAGATTTGAGGTGCCACCTTTATCATGTTCTAAATTTCCATGTGTAGTTGAATGTATTTATGGACTTCCTGTTTGCTCTATTTGTGTGTCTGTCATTAAAAAAAAAAAAAACCCTCCATCAAATCCTACATGTTTTTCTAGCATTTGCTCTAACTCTCCCCTCTCCTACACAACTTTTCAAAAAGAGTTCTATATACTCTGTGCTTCCATTTTCTTACCATTTACTCTTCAATTTCCTTCAATGTGGTTTTCACTCTGATTATTCCATCAAAATATTTTGAGCTTGAGTCATTGCCATGGGCAGTTTTCAGGCCTCATCTATGTGTTCCCTCAGAAGGTTTTTTAAAAAATATATTTTTATTGATTTCAGAGAGGGAGAGGGAGGGAGATATATAAACATCAAGGGTAAGAGAGAATCATCAATCAGCTGCCTCCTGCACGCCCCCTACTGGGGATCAAGCCTGCAATCTGGGCATGTGCCCTGATCAGAATTGGATCCTGTGACCTCCTGGTTCCTGGAGCGACATTGGTATTCTCCCCTATTACTAGGCTACCCCCTTTTTTCCTCCCCCAGCCCAGCCCCATCCATGCTCTCTCTAACTAGGAATAATGTTCCCATTATATCCTCTCTGGGTACTATGTACCACTCCTTGGAAATTTAAAAATCATAGTTAGCATTTTATTTAGCATTTACATGGGTTACATGGGAGATTTATTTTTAATATCTATAAGGACAGGGCCATGTCAGTCATTTGTTTCCATTTATCCCAACATGTGCCTCTGGGCCTGACATATATATACATAAAAGGGTAATATGCAAAGTGTCCCCTTGGGAATTTCACTGGGAGAACAACAGTTTGATCACTATGATGTGCACTGACCACCAGGGAGCGGCATGGAACATGGTGGGTGACCTGTGGTGGCTGCTGGACACTGAAGAAGCGAGGGAAGGAGAAGGCAGGGAGGTGGGGAGGCAGGAAACCTGATCAGCCCTGATAGCTGGCCAGGCCTAGGGACCCTACCCATGCACGAATTTCATGCACCGGGCCTCTAGTATGGTAAATAAATGAGTAAACTTAAATCATCTCCTTCTTCTTTCAAAGTCCTAATTTTCTATACTTTAAACTTTCAAATAAATACAATTTTGTTTCTCAAGAAGATGTGCTTATGAAACATGGGATAGCAACCAAGTATAAAATCTGATATCATGACTAGAATATTGGGAATCAGGAAAGTTTAGTTCTAATTCCAGTCTTAAAAATTATAGTGGTGGGGCAGGGGGACAGAGGTGGGCTGGAGGGGGTCAATGGGGGATAAAGGGGGATGCAGGTCATACTTTCAACAATAAAGAATTATTTTTAAAATAAATAAAAATCACTACTGTAAAAAAAATTAACAGTGGTGAATTGAGAAAAAGGTTTTAAATATTGCATACTTCCCCAAGCATGCAAAATTTAGCTGCCTCGCTTCTATTTTTATTATCATAGTTGCTTTCCTATTCCTCTTTTCCACTGAATTGTCAAATTTTTTATGGAATACCCCATGTTTTACTGACTTCTGTGTCTCCATGGTGTCCACCACTTCAAAGTACATAGAAGGAATTCAATCAATGTCAAATAAATGTGTAACACATGATGGTATAGTTATTAACCACTGTGAAAATAATGCAATATTAAAAATAGTTGAGGAAGAATTGAGGGGATTTTTTTACTGCAATTTAATCAGAATATAATATAAGCAGAAGTAGCCCAAATATGATAAGGCTTTTGTCAGAGATATAAACAAGCAGAGCTGATGTCAGACAAACCATGAGGTAGGTGCTCAGAAAGAGGTGAGAGAATGCTTACTGGTAAACAGACAGTTAAGGAAGACATAGACATCTGGAATTGACAGCATATCAATCAGGTAAGGCTCTCTAAGACAGCATTGGGTACAGAAATTTTAGAATTAGCTTCAGTTAGATATAACAAAAAATTTACTTAAACATAATAGAAGGTTTTTCTTTATGTAAATAAAGTCCAGAAGCAGCTGGTCTAGTGTTGATATATTGGCTCCGTGATCATCTGGGACCAAGATACCTTTGATCTTGTTGCTTTGACAATTAAATGTGTGGCTTTTTTCTCCTGATCTAAAATAATTGCTTGGGTTCAAGCCACTGTATCTGCATTCCAGCCAGGGAGAAACAGGAAGGGAGAAAGATGGCCATACCCAGTCCTTTAAGAACATTTACTGGCACTCACATGCCATTGGTCAGAACTTAGTCACATTGCCACATCTAACTGCAAGGGAAACTTGGGAATGTAATCTTTGCTTAGGGAAGCCACATGTCCAGTTAAAAGTTATGGAGAATGAATAACGGGGGTCAAATTACTGTCTTTGTCTTACCATTTAGTCAGAAGAATTGAGAAAGGAGTTTGTGTTGCAGGGAATGAAATTTGGAGAAAATCGTGGATTGAGCCAGTTTTCACATTTCTAATTCCTACACACAGACTGCTGGGCACTACGCCATTGCACAGGTAGTGGCCAAATGAGTGACCATCAAGCCTCAGGTGGACCTTAGCACCCCAGTTAATCCACACTGGTGCCTGGTCAGCTCCCTCCTCCACTCCCATAAAGGTTGTTCCAAACCTTCACCATTATTCTATAGCCACATCCTCCTGCCTCCCTGACCTCTGACACCCCAGAAGAGATGGACAGTTTCAAGCACAGGTACCTCAACTTTCCATCCCAATATCTACAGGGCTTTTTTTTCCCTATCATTTACCCCCACAACACCTATCCTCAATTTTGTTGTTTGTTTTACTTGTTTGCTTTATGGTGCCCTTTCTCCTGGTTAAGATAAATCCTGCTTCTCAGGAACCAAGACTCAATGATTATTATGACTTCTATATCTGCTCTATCCCAACACTTTCTAAATATTTTCAAGCCCCCCAGCCCTCCCCCCACCTAAAAGAAAAATAGAAGGCCAGGTCAGTGTGGTTCAGTGGTTGAGCATCAACCCATGAGCCAAGAGGTCCCCAGTTTGATTCCCAGTCAGGGCACATGCTTGGGTTGTGGGCTCGATCCCCAGTGTGGGGTGTGCAGGAGGCAGTCGATAGATGTTTCTCTCGCATTGATGTTTCTATCTCTCTATCCCAATCCCTTTCTCTCTCTAAAATCAATAAACACATATATACATACATACCTACCTACCTACATACATACGTACATACATACACACATACATACATAAGAAAACGAAGGTTCAGCTCCTCCTTGGCCATGTGCTTTTATTTAGCTACCACCCTCCTCTCAATATTTGCCTAATGGCCCAAACTTCTAGGTAAAATGTTCTACTTCCCTACCTCCTCTTACTCTTCAACTCGTTGCAATCCTATTGCAACCTGACTTGTGGCCCCCATTGTCTACTGAAATTGCTCTGGCCAGATCCCTGATGACCTACTAATTGCCAAACCCAGTGTTCTCTTTTTCATCTCCATCTTTCCTAACACTTCCGTAGCACATGACACTGTTGATTTCTTCTTCTGCAAATTCTGATGAGCTGTATGCCTATTCCTTTTCATTTTACTTTCTACCCCTCATTGGTGTTCCTGAACTTGCCCGAGGGCAATCTTGTCCCTTTTCACAACTTCAAATACTCCCTGTGTGCTAATAATTCCAAAATCTCTATCTCCAGCTTCAGATAAAAAAAAAAAATCAGTTAGCTTCTGGACATTTCCACCAGGATGTTGATTTGCTCACAATTCTGTGAGGAGCAATTTGGGCTGGACTCAGGTGGGTAGTTCTGCTGATCTCACTGGAGTTCACTCCTGCAGCTGCAGTCACCTGCTGCCTCATCTGATGCTCAGTGGTTTAAAATGGCCTCACTCACATATCTAATGGGTGGTGCTGGCTCTTGGCTGGGGCACTACAGTACTCCTTTGTATAGCTCACCAGGCTTATGCACACCATTGTTCCAGTGTTCCAACTCTGGCCAAAAGAGAGCAAGCCTCAAGTGTGTTAGTGCTTTTCAGGGCTCTGCCCTGGGACACCCTTGCTAATATCTCACTGGCCAAAGGAAGTCACAGAGCCAAGTCCCAATTCAAAGGGTGGAGGAATTAATTCTATTGCTTGATGACAGAAGCAGCAGAGTCACACAGCAAAGAGTCATGTATACAATGATGAGGGTATTATTGCAGTAGACAACCTACCACCACGTTCTTCTCAATTCACACTTGTTTCTTCTCATGTCTTTTCTGACTTAGGGAATGGTGCCAGTGTCCCCCATTCACTCAAGCCAGAGTCATTCTAGTTTGGTCCTTCCTCACCTGCAGATACTGCAAGTTAGAAGGCTTAATACCAATTCCCAACCTCTTTCTCTACTATGGAGATGTTGATGCTAAGTACTTTCTCACGCTACTTTGTATAAGTAGTCATGTGACACAGTTTTGGCCAATAAGTAGAAGTCTGTTAAGTGGTTTAGCAAAAATGTTTGCTTTCTTATTAAAAGGAATAGACCCTGTGTTCTTGTTTCTTCCTTCTGTCCCTGAACAAGATATCTGGAGAAGCACAAACCATCTTGTGACCTTGAGGTAACAAATTTTAAGTAAAGGCCAAGAGAATCACAGAGACACACATCAACTTTGATATTGCTGAATCACTGAACCAAAGGTAGCAGTTGTTTCAGATTAAACTTCTTGTTATCAAAGAAAAATAAACTGTTTGTCTAAGCCACTCTAAATTGTGATTTTTTTTTTTTTTTGGTTACTTCAGTCAAAAGCATTTCTGACACATATTCATTCACTAAGCCAATCAACCATCACATACTAAATGCTGTTTCTCTCAAGGTTTTCTTAGCTGTAGTTCCTTCATTCTATCCCCGCTGCCTCTGTTATTGGGGAGCAACAGTACTCTGACCAAAAGTATCCTCTTTCTACCAGCGTACTTAAATTCATAAAATCCTGATTGTTGTGCTCACTTCGGCAGTACATATACTAAACTTGGAACGATACAGAGAAGATTAGCATGGTCCCTGTGCAAGGATGACATGTAAATTCATGAAGTATTCCATATTTTTTTAAAAAAAAAAAAAAAGAGCCCTCGCTGGTTTGGCTCAGTGGATAGAGCATCGGCCTTTGGACTGAAGGGTCCCGGGTTCAATTCCAGTCAAGGGCACATGCCTGGGGTGCAGGAGACAGTTGATCCATGATTCTCTCATCATTGATGTTCTTCTCTCTCTCCCTCTCATTTCCTCTCTGAAATCAATAAAAAAAAAAAGGAGAAGAAAAAATAATAAAATTCTCATTATTGAGTTATGCTTTTGGTTAAGATATAATTTCCAAAATGTCACTGCTAAAGCACAGATGTGCTATAAAAGTACAGAAAAAAGACTGGAAACAGTCATTACTGACTGGGCTCTGCCATCGTCTGTGTTTGAACAAGCCCGCCAAAAGATTCCGATGCAGACTAATGTTTGAGAACCACTAAATGAAGCAACGAAAAAATCTATCATTACAAACGGAGACAAACGCTCTGAAGGAAAAGAACCGATGTTATTCAAAGCATGGTTTTGCCCACTGTTGGGAGCATCAGCATCATCAGAGAGCTTATTAGAAATACAAATTCCTGAGTCTCATCCTAGACCTCCTGAATCATGGGGAGGCAAGTAGGGGCCAGATCAAGAAACCATTGGGAGCCATTCTAAGTAATTAAGACTTTGCATGATAGGAAAGTGAGGATCTCTGGATCAAATTCGAATTCCAGCAATAAACAGAATTAGGTTGGAGAAAACATTAGATTCTGGAAATTATATCTTAACCAAAAGCACAACTCTATAATGAGAATTTTATGGATTTTGACAAGCTGGTAGAAAGAGGATACTTTTGGTCAGGGCGCAACAGCATTGCGTGAGAAGCTGCCCATGAACACCCACACATTCCGGTGGCCCAATAGTATAGACAGGGAAGCTGAGAATTCAGAACCCTGGCAGGCAGCAAGTAGGAGTTGGGGAGCTGGCAGAATTGGTGTCACAGTCCGTTCCTGCTCATGCATATTTGACTTCCTCCGACTCCCTCCTCCTGCCACATATCGCTAAATCTGGGGCGGTTTGGTGAGCTTGCACTACTCCAGCTAGAGTCATTAGGGATTAAATTGTTCATTTCAGGTTATCTTGGGCCACAAACACATTGCTCTGTGTAACAGCCAGGTCCTCGGGCCAAGTTCGGTGAATGCCGTGGGGTAGCTGAAGACTTGCTCATTCACCTGTGGGGAAATCATCATTGTGCTTTTAGGGCTGTGAGAAGGAAATTCTCACAGGGAGTGTAGTGGAGCAGAACTTTTTGAGAGTGTGAGTGTAATTTTATGCTTTTCTGGATTAATTGACTCTTTAATAGTATGTTATAGAAGTTACTTGAGCTAGCTTGAGGGATTAGGGGAAATGTATACCTATATTATACCTATATTGGCACATTTCACAGACCAGGAGCCAGATGTAGGAGGGCTTTAGGAAGGGAGGGAGCCTGGGACAGGACGCCATCTCCCTTCTCTGGTTGTGTGGCCCAACCTCCTCTCCTCTGCCTCTCTCTCTGTGTCTCTCTGTCTCCTCGCCATCCTCCCACACAGTTCTTCAGACTGGCTTTCTGGGCTTCTCCTATACATGTGATATACATGACCATTCTGATCAATACCCTCTCTATTCTAATACAAGATTCCAGAGAAAGAGAATCTGATGGGTGCAACTTGGGTACAGTCAGCTATGATTGGAGGCCCATCCCTGATACTCCCACAGTTAGATGAGTTAACTCTTCCTAGGGTTTCATGAGCCAAAAATGTCCACACTTTCTCTAAGCAGTTTGAGTTAGGTTTCTATCACTAGCTCCCAAAAGAATCCTGATTAATACTTGTATACATAACTATTATTTATATAATAAACAGATCACTGCTATTTCTATTCTTATGTTCAGTAGGACATAATCTATTTTGGTTATCTATTGTTATAAAACAAATCATGCCAAAATTAGCTGCTGAAAGCAACAACCATTTTATTATCTCTCATGGATCTGTTGGTTGACTTAGATAAGCTGAGTGGTTCTTCTGCTGGTTTCCTTTGGGGACTCCCAGGTGACTGTAGTCAGATGGTGGCTGGGCAGAGTCATCTAAAGGCTCAATTATCTGGAACATCCAAAATGGCTTCTTTACTGACATATTTGGCATCTCAGGGCTCTTCCACGTGGCCTTTATCTCCACAAGGTAGTTTCTCATCCAGGGCCTGTCCATAGTTCCTCTCTTTCTAACAGGATGGCGTATATGGTGGCTCAGGGCTCCCATGAGCGTGTTCTCAGAGATTACATCTCTTTATGACTCAGGCTCGGAAACCACATAGTATCACTTTTTCTGCATTCTCTTGAGCAAGCCAGACTCAAGGTCATTCCAGTATCTAGGAGAGGCAATGAGACTCAACTTCTTTTTTTAAAAAAAATATGTTTTTATTGACTTTTAAAGAGAGAGGGAGAGAGAGAGAGAGAGAGAGAGAGAGAGAGAGAGAGAGATCAGCTGCCTCCTGATGGGGATCAAGCCCGCAACCTGGGCATGTGCCCTGACTGGGAATTGAACTGTGCTCTCGTGGTTCATGGGTCGACACTCAACCACTGAGCCATACAAGCTGCTGAGACTCAACTTCTTGATTATAAGAGTGGCAAAGAAAGTACAGCCATTTTACCCTAGCAGTATAACTTTCTGATTTTTACAGATGTTATTCAAATTTCAGTTTCTCAGCATGTCATATTTGGAGATTCAAAGAATAAGAAAATCTAAACTTAACAAATGTCAAAGGCTAATAAAAAGAATTCTCCTGACAGCCTGGTATTTCCATGTCTACGGGTTTTATTCTAGAACTGGCAGTTGCTTGAAAAGGTCATTCAGATATTCTGTGAAATGTAACTTTCCCAAAAGAGTGAGCTATTATGTAATTGCATGCTTAATGTTGGCCTCCCTCACTAGACTAGCAGGTTTGAGAAAGCAAGGACCACATCCCATTGGCACATGGTATCTCACATGCCCCAAGGCATGTTATTTGCACATGATGAACGTTCCTTAAATACTTCTTAAATAAATGAATGCAGTGGTTCTTAACCAGAGGTGGTTTTACTCTCAGGGGACAATTGAAAAAGTCTAGAGGTCTGGAGACATTTTTGGTTGTTACAACTGGATGGGTTGTTGCTAAACATCCTACAATGCATAGGACAGCAATAACATGGGTATATCTTACAAGCATCATATTGAGCAAAAAAAGCCATGTACAAAATGATGATACAATATACAGAATTATTTCATTTATATAAAATTTAAGAACAGGAACAATTAATCAATGCTGATAAAAATTATAATAGCCTTGGTTGTAACTCAGAAAAACTAACTTTCCAATAATTTACCAGGGAGAACATACTTTGAAATTTCAAACTCTGCCTTGTTTCAAAGACTTTAAAGCAACTGTATTCAACTCACCTATGGGGACACTCTGAGGTCCACGGGAGACTGGAGTCTTGCCTGTTGTCTCTGATGTGCTTGGTGAACATGGTATTCCCTCTGGGACTCCTGGGACTTGCAGATAGGGGTCTGTCCTCTGTTCCCTGCCTCGCCTCCTCTCTAGGCAGACTAATTTCCAAGATCTCTCCAACTCTAGTCTACCACATGCCGCAGTATGAACTGGCACAACTAGGAAGCAGAACATAACAACTGCTACCATAGTACTAAGAATAAAGGACAACCTGCAGGTCTGAATACCTGTGGGCATAACTTTAGGTTCAAATCACTGATTATTCAAAATATTGTCTCAGTTTGAGTTCTCCCAAAGCAGACCCTGAAACAAAGTCTAGGGTGCAGGTTATATATTTGGGAGGTGGCTCCAGGAAGCTCCATGAGAGGGGATGGAGAAAAGCCATGATAAGATAGATTAATAAGCAAGTCACAATTTAGGGCAACTTGGGCTCAGTCACACTGGGCACCCTCTGAGCAACTGTGTAGAAACTGTCTCAGAAACATCACTCTGAGGGATGGGGAAGCTGGGGCATTATGCACTGTTATGGACTGAATGTCTGTGCCCTCCCTCCCCCTTCTATCCCCCAATTCATATGTTGAAGCACAAATCCTGAGTGTGACTGTGTTTGGAGATGGGGCCTTTAAGGAAGTAATTAAGGCTAGATGAGGTCATAAGGATGGGGCCCCGATTTGATAGGATTAGTGTCATTATAAGCAGAGACATCGGAGCTCACTATCACACTCTCTCTCCTTCTCCCTCTGTACACACTTCCTCAGAAAGGCCATGTGAGGACATATGGAAAAGGCAGCCACCTGCAAGTCAGAAAGAGCCCTAACCAAAAACTGAATCGTCCAGAACCTTGCTCTTGGACTTTAGCATGCAGAATTGAGAAAATTACTTTCTGTGTTGTTTTTTTTAAGCTATATATTCTGTGGTGTTTCGTTTTGACAGCCCAAGCAGGCTAAGTTATTCACTATAGTTCATTCTCAGTAACTGAGTATTGCCCTCGAGGGCATTGCAGGTGGCCGGAGGTGGGAAGCTGTGCCAGTACATACAGAACTTTCCATCTTGCCTGCAGGTGAACTCAGAGGTGAGCAAAGGGAATCTGGCAAGTCTCTACAGTGTCTGCGATGCCATTATTTCCCATCTTACAAAAAACACTCCTGCATTGACTATCCTCGTACAAATGCCATTTTGTACATGTTGAAGCATCAACTAGGGATAAGCATCAATCGAATGGGATGGGCATGTAAATCATGATAGATATGACCAAATGGTTCTCCTAAAGGATTATATCCATTTGCATTTCACCTGCAATGGCTGTTTCTCTTTCTGACACATTTATCAGACATTTTGATCTTGCCAGCCTAATAGGTAGACAGGGTGACTCATTGTGATTTTCATTTGTAAACTTCTCTTGAATAGGTGTAATAGAGTGTAAGACAAAGGTGGGGGGAAGGAAGTTTCCCTGCTGTATTGGCAACCTCGGCTCATAAATCAATTCTTCACCAAGGGCAGGAATGCACCAGCAACTTCAAAGGTTGTAGTGTCTTTGGCCTGGCTGGGGCAGGAAGGAAATTCCCTTAAGTATAATGTATTCCAGGTATCACTTGATCTTAGTGTTAGCCATGGCAACAATAGCAGCAGCAACAGAGGGAGCAGAAGTAGTTTCAAAGCATCAAAGGCTTTGGAGCAGATTAAAGCCCAGGAAACCACAATGAGGGTGGAGTTGGGGGGGGGGAGTATATACTACATGGTAGCTATGTTTGTGAGCTAACCTAAGTTACCCCTGCCCACTTCCAGAAGAGGGGGGATCAGAGAAAAAGAAAAGTCATGTGTACTATTCTAGGGTTCCTGTATTTTTATCTCTGCATTGGGCCCCCAGTTATTTTGCTAGGCTTCATAAAAAACCCCATTCCCATATGTCTCTAGAAGAGAGAAGGACCATAACATTCAAGCAGTTGAAAACATTATTTGCTGTCACCCCCACTATTTGTGTAGACAAATCACAAAGGAGATAACTGTGTGGAATGCTGGAGAGCAGTCACAGGCCATGCTGGCCCTTTGGGGAGAGCTGACACCAGCTCTCAGTGGCATTCTGAGCCAGCTGCTTGCTTATTCCTGGAAGTCTCCGCAGGGTTGCCAGCCAACGGTATCTTCTTCTCTCTGTCCTCCCCTCTCTGATGCAGAGTCTTTGTTCCATGCTGATCACATTACTAGGGTGTTCTATTTTAAGCTAACCATTGAATGACTTGCATTCTTTTGCTAATACAGAAATGAATAAGTGGTTTGCTTACAGCAGGCCTGTTGATTTATCTGCTCCATCCATGGGACAGACTGGTCAAAAGGACACCTACAGCATATGGTAAGAAAAGCCAAAAAGACCCCCTG
>NW_005871226.1:2357653-2420543 GCF_000147115.1 Myotis lucifugus | reverse complement strand
CCAGGCAACGATCACCTGACTGGGAGTAACTGCGGTAAAGAAAAGAGTGAGTTACTCTTGTAGCTCCGCCACATAAGAGAGTAGAATTCTCCAGTTCCCAAGCCTTCCAGAGCTTCCCTCCACAGTGTTAGGACAGGTGGTTTCAACTCTTTCCCTCCCTTTGCCTTTTCACTCTGAGTGTATGAGGCGACCCACATGCCCACAGCCACTTAGCCAAGACTTCTAGCTACAGATTGTCAACACTTTAAAGGAGGGGATAAAGGTTTATTTAACTTTGAATCTTCCCTGGATCTTGTAAAAGATTCAGGCTCTTGGTATTTCTCATGTGGATTATTGCATCCGCTTCCTACCTGCTACTTTACCTTCCTCCTCCTCCTCCTTCTCTCTCCTCCTCCTCCTCCTCCTCCTCCTCCTCCTCCTCTTCCTTCTTCTTCTTCTTCTTCTTCTTCTTCTTCTTCTTCTTCTTCTTCTTCTCTTCTCCTCTTCTCTTCTTCTTCTTCTTCTTCTTCTTCTTCTTCTTTGTCTGTAAAGCCCCCAACTTTACTGATTTTTGTTTCTCCAAATCCCAGGTACAAAGAATGCATTTCATGCTTACTGAATGGAATGACCAGTTGACTGACTTGATACAGCCGTACTTGAGTAAATAAGGCTTATACTTTATCTTTGTTGAATCAGTCCAGGTTGTAGCTGAAAGCCCAGTGCAGAGCCTGAGTGAGCTCAGTGATCACTTGCTGAATGTCAATGAAGGTAGAGCTGTGAAACCTGAGCCTTACCCTACCTGAGCCCTAACACCTGCTTCTCCAGGCCTCTCCACAGCCAGCCCTGCTTTGGTGACTTCATTCCCCACATGCTTAGTCATTGCAGTGCAATTCAACAAGATTTATTCATTGCAGTGCAATTCAACAAGATTTATTTCCTGTGCTTTTTGGAAAATGTACTTTTATTGATTTCAGAGAGGAAGGGAGAGAGAGATAGAAACATCAATGATGAGAGAGAATCATTGATTGGCTGCCTCCTGCATGCCCTGCATTGGGAATACAGCCCACAACCAATCAAATTGTGACCTCCTGATCCATAGGTCGAAGCTCAACCCCTTAGCCATGCCAGCTGAGCTCGTGTGCTTTGGTGGAGACGTTAAAGAAAAATATAGCAATGCCCACACCTTTATGCAGTTCAATTTACAACCTGCACAAAATAGTTCCACTCCAACCAGCTAATGACACTGCAGCCGTGCCCTGGTCCACTTCAGGCATTGCTGCTCTCAAAAACTCTCTTAGAGCAAGAGATACAGGCATAACAAAGAAATAAAGACAGAAGAGCAAAACAAGGAATGAGGACATCTGAAAGTGAGAAAATTCTACAGAGCAAGGGATTAACCTGGAATTGAAAGGGGAAGAGAACACAGGCTTTCTTCTTAAATCCAGAGTTAGAAAATGTTTTCTTAAAAAACCGGAACTACAGAAAGGATTGTCCACCTGTGGTTTGGGAAGATCACAATGAAAAGAGAGGAGGCTTCTTGAGTGTTAGAATCCAGGGCTCTCTGACATCATTGGAGCTAATTCTAAGCTGCTTCTAGATAAAGTCATGATTTCCCAGCGGGCCATGCAGGTGCCTCCTGGCTGGGTGGCCTTGGCTGAGTTACTTTACCTCTATTTTTGCCCCTACATACATTACAGAGCTGTGAGGATAAATGAATTGTTGACTGAGCATCAGTGAATCAGGAGGCTTCGCTAAAATTTAAAACGGCAAAGATTTATTCAAGGTCTCAGAAGTTGCTGCTTTTATTCAGATAAGGGAAGCCTGAGGAGGCTTTTTTCTGTATCTGTCGAGTCTCAAATGCCTTCAGCTTAAAATCATCTTTATGCTAATTCAGGCATTCCAAGTGGATCCCCACAATGTACACACACAAACACACACAGAGTTAATGAATGCTTGGAATAAAATTTGTTGTTTTTGCTTTTATTTTTATAAGGTTTTTCCCTTTTTTTTTTTGAGATTATAAGGAACATGATCACAACACACGTAAAGTCAGAAGTAGGAGAGAGAATGCTCTGAAGGCATGCTTGGTCACCCGAAATCATTAAGCAAGACTATCAAAAACATAAAGTGTAAAAAATACCAGAAAAGCCCTAGCTGGTTTGGCTCAGTGGATGGAGCATCAGCCCATGGATTGAAGAGTCCCAAGTTTGATTCTGATCAAGGGAACATTGCAGGCTCCATCCCCCAACCCTGGTTGGGGCTAAGCGGGAAGCAACCAATTGATGTTTCTTTCTCACATCGATGTTTCTCTCTCTGTGTCTCTCCCTGTCCCTTCCATTCTCTCTTAAAAAAAAAAAAAATCAATGGAAAAATATTCTTGGGTGAGGATTAACAAAACAAATACCGGAAAAACCCTCACATCTTTTTCCAAGTACTTTTCAGGGGGGAAAAAGCAGGGCCTTGAAACGTTTGGTTCTTTTTATTTCCCCCGGTGCAAATTCACATTGTGATTTTGGCTAGGTGGTAGAGAGCGAGTGTCACCTGTAGTGGCCCTGCCCACAGTGGCCAGATAGGAGGGAATCTACACCAAGATTCTGAGAAGCAAGTGAAAGGTGAACAGGTAGGTAGGTCAAAGTGGCCTCTCTCTCTCTCTCTCTCTCTCTCTCTCTCTCTCTCTCTCTCGTTTAACTTTTCCTTTTCTGCTGCCGAGTCATCCTCAGCAATGAAAATAACATCATCCTGTTTGCCTGTAGCTGTTTCAGCCTCCTCACCTTTATCTCCATCCTCTCCCTCACCATCACCTACTTCCTCTTCCTCTGCCGGTGGTCAGCCTCCTGCTCCCGGTTTGCCTTGTAAGCAATCGCATTAGCAGGGGTGTGTCTCCCATTCTCTGGCTCCTCTACAACTTCTTCTAGCTGGTGGGTCATGCCAGGACCTGATACAGTGGATTAAAAAGAAGTATGAGGTTGGGGACTCTGGAGACCAAGCTGTGTGCGTCTGCGGTGGCTGTGGCACTGATGCCCAGGGACATTGCCAAGACAGAACGGCTGGTCTAATACAACTATTTCTTAGGGACAACACAGGCTGACATAATTGCCAGACCTCATACCAGTCTGAAGTTTATATATGAACTTCTTATTATTTGTTTGTTTGTTTATGTATTTATTTATTGTTAATCCTCACCTGAGGATGTTTTTTCCAGTAGTCTTTCAGAGAGAGTAGAAGGGAAGGAGGGAGGGGGAGAAAGAGAGAGAGAGCAAGCGAGAGAGAAACATCCATGTGAAAGAGAGACATGAATTGGTTGCCTCTGGAACACACCTGCAATCTAGGTATGTGCCCTTGACTGGGAATCAAACCCATGACCCTTCGGTTCATGGGCCGATGCTCTCTCCGCTGAGCTACACCAGCCCAGGCTTAATTAAGAGTTTTATGGTCAGTGTTTTTTGTTTGTTTGTTTTGGGGATTTTTTATTGTCTCATTGTAGTTTTGTTTATTTTATATTTATATATTTTTATTATTGATTAAGGTATTACATATGTGACCTTATGCCCCCATTGCCCCCCCCCCACCTCCCCACTCATGCCCTCACCCTCCTGTTGTCTGTGTCCATTGGTTAGGCTTATATGCATGCATACATGTCCTTTAGTTGATCTCTCCCCTTTCTCCCCACCCTCCCCTGCCTTCCCTCTGAGCTTTGACGGTCTGATTGATGCTTCTCTGTCTCTGGATCTGTTTTTGTTCATCAGTTTATGTTGTTCATTATATTCCACAAATGAGTGAGATCATGTGATATTTCTTTTTTCCATCTGATTTATTTCACTTAGCATAATGCTCTCCAGGTCCATCCATGCTGTTGCAAATGGTAGGAGTTCCTTCCTTTTTACAGCAGCATAGTATTCCATTGTGTAGATGTACCACAGTTTTTTCATCCACTCCTCTGCTGATGGGCACTTAGGCTGTTTCCAAATCTTACCAGTAGCTATGGTAAATTGTGCTGCTATGAACATAGGGGTGCATATGTCCTTTCTGATTGGTGTTTCTAGTTTCTTGAGATATAGTCCTAGAAGTGGGATCACTGGGTCAAATGGGAGCTCCATTTTTAGTTACGGTTAGTGTTTTTGCCTTAAAGCAGCAGTTCCCAACCTGTGGGTCTCGACCCTTTCACAGGGGTTGCCTAAGACCATCGGAAAACACATGTATAATTACATATTGTTTTTGCGATTAATCACTATGCTTTAATTATGTTCAATTTGTAACAATGAGATTGGGGGTCACCACAACATGAGGAACTGTATTAAAGGGTCGCGGCATTAGGAAGGTTGAGAACCACTGCTCTAATACATAGATTAAATGATGTCCGTATTGGCTGACAAACAATGTATGACCCCTCTCAAAAGTCACCAGACATTTGTGGTGTCTACAACAAGGCCCTGGTGTCTTCCTTTGGGTTCATGCCTGCTGTTGTGTGTGCCTTGGAGCACATTCTTCTGGAGTCCACTGTCCTCATGTTTCCCTTGGCACCTAAATGAATTCCCAGGGTTATTGCCAGAATTCAAATAAACAACCCTGACCTCAGCCTGAACTGAAGGGAAAAAAAAAAGGACAACCTCAAATAACCTTTTTTCTTCATTTTAGGTACACAGACCTTTTTAGCACATGGCCCACTGGGATTGCATCTTAAGATATTTATATTCTCTTCCACATATCTTGAGCTAGAACCTTGTAACCAAGCAAGAAGAACATGTCAGGGATAGCCATCTCTGTTCGGTGCTGACAGACTTCATTAGTGGCAGATGACCTGTGTGGCATGGGCACCAACCAACCAAATGGTTGCCAGCCAATCAGCGCAGATGCCTGTGAACAAGCTGTATGGGTCTGTACTGGTAGAGTTCTACTCTGCAGAGACCTTCAGCATTAACTTGCCATAAAATATCAGTGGTAAGTGCTGTTTTAGTTGGGTTCCCTCAAAAGCAAAATCTGGGAGAAGGACATGGGTGCAGGTAGTCTATTTGGTAGGTGATCCCAGGAGGCAGAAGGGAGGGAATGGGAGAGAAAAGACATCACTGGTATGCTAATGAGCTGGTTACCACTGCAGGCAACTGAGACTCAATCCCGCTGGGACAATCTGAAGAACCATGGAGAAAGCACATCAGAAGTGTTCCACCAGAGGATGGTGATTGGGGCATTTTACCACTGATCCCATCCCCCATTAGATGAATATCGCTTCCTAGGGGTGTTAACTTCCTTGCCCTTCCTTCCTTCCTTCCTTCCTTCCTTCCTTCCTTCCTTCCTTCTTTCCTTCTTTCTTTTTTTGTTTGTTATAAAGGAAATCCTATATAATAAAAGGGTAATATGCAAATTCTCCCCTCGACCGGGAGTTCCACCGAGTTCGACCAGGGGGCAGGGCCAGCCTGCCAACTGCCCTGCCCCCCCCCCTTCAGACCCCACCTGTGCACGAATTCGTGCACCGAGCCTCTAGTGTTAATAATAAGCGTTTATTTTTTTATTTATTGCTTTGAAAGAGAGAAAAAAATTAACTTGTTGTTCCACTTACTTATTCATTCATTGATTGATTCTTGTATGTGCCCTGACAGGGGACTGAACCTATAACCTTGGCATTTAGGGACAACGCTTTAAGCAACTGAGCTACCCGGCCAGGGTCTCTTGTACTTTCAAGTTACCTGAATTTGGTTAAGGTATCTTCTGCTGCCTTAGAGAAAGCAGAGAGCTGTTTCCATGTGTGCTTTATCAAGGATGCTGGTAAAGTGTGCGAACTGCCTGCTGACTAAAATATAAATAAAAGGCACCTAAATGGATGCACACCCCCCCTTAAATCTTAAATTATTGTAGAGGACATGTTTTTTGTCTGCCCAATATGACTTCCTTTGTGGAAACACAATTCTCCTCATCTCACTATAATTGTGTTTGTTCTATGTGGTATGCTAAATAATATAGCCCCCAAAAGGTGCCACAATACCCAGAACCTGTAAAATATGTCACATTACATGACAAAGGGGAATTAAGTTTTCAGAAGGAATTAAGATCATCAGTCAGCTGACCTTGACGTGAGAGATTATCCTAGATTATCTGGTGGGCCCAATGTAATCAGGGCCCTCATAAGTGCAAGAGGGAGACAGAAGAACTTGAACCAGGAGGGTGACAGCATGAATTAGATGTTACTGGGTTTGAAAGTGGGGAGTTTTCAAAGGCCTCACCTGGAAGTGACACACTTCCCATCCATTAACCTTTCATTAACCGGAACCCAGTCCCCTGGCTCTGCCCAACTCAAGGCAGCTGGGAAATGTGGTTTATAGTTCCCAGGAGGAGGAAGAAAAGGATTTCAAGAACAGCTGGGCATTTCAGCCTCATAAGCTTGGCTGTGAAATTCTTCCCTTTTTAATCTAACTGGAATTTATATCCATGCCAATAGATTCACCATGAACATAATCACTTATTTAAATCACTTGTTAAAACTCTGCTCAAATTCTACTTTTACAAAAAGAGCACATGATGACCACCTCCTCTTCTTTTTTCTTTGTTAATCCTTTATAACAAGTCATGTTCTTCTAGAAGTATGTGTGGACTTAGGTGAAAAATGATGACCACCTTCTCTTGAGCTCCTAGAACTTGGAGTATTGCATATCAATATTTTTGTTTCCCAGTGTTTATTGAGATAGAAAGAAGGGAAGCCGCCCTAACCGGTTTGGCTCAGTGGATAGAGCGTCAGCCTGGGGACTGAAGGGTCCCAGGTTCGATTCTGGTCAAGGGCATGTACCTTGGTTGCGGGCACATCCCCAGTAGGGAGTGTGCAGGAGGCAGCTGGTTGATGTTTCTCTCTCATCAATGTTTCTAACTCTCTATCCCTCTCCCTTCCTCTCTGTAAAAAATCAATAAAATATATTTTTTAAAAAAAAAGAAAGAAAGAAGGGAAGCCACCTGAGGGTGACGAGATTACTATCAGAAACCCTGAGGGACTTTTTTCCACCCATACATGCATTCCCCCCCAGATAGAAATCTGTTTCCAAGGAAGCCTGGCTCTGGCTCACAAAAGCTCAGTTCAGTGGTATTAAGCACATTCATATTATTGTGCAACCTTCACCACCATCCACCTTGTAGCTCTTTTTTTCTTAATATTTTTTTATTGGTGTTTTTTGGTTTGTTTTTTTTAGAGACAGAGGAAGGGAAAAGGAGAGAAACACCAATGCGAGTGAAACATCGATTGGCTGCCTCCTACATGCCGCCTACCAGGGATCTAGCCTGTAACCCAGGCATGTGCCCTGACTCAGGTATCGAACTGGCAACCTTTCGGTGCACGGAACAATGCCCAACCAACTGAGCCACACCAGCCAGGGTGGGCATGAAGTGGCATCTCATTACGGTGTTGATTTGCATTTCTCTGATGATTAGTGATTAGCATCTTTTCCTGTGCTTGTTGGCCATTCTTTGAGAAATGTCTATTCAAGTCCTGTGCCCATTTTTGAATAGTTTGTTGTTGTTGTTGTTGTTGTTGAAGTTTTAAAGCTCTTTATACATTCTATATATTAATCCCTTATCAAATGTATGATTTGCAAATATTTTCTCCCATTACATAGGCTGTCTTTTTACTTTGTTGATAGTGTTCTAGATGCACAAAAGTTTTTAATTTTTATGGAGTTCAATATGTCTATTTTTGCTTTTGTTTTCTATGCCTTTGGTGTCACTTTCAAGAAATAATTCTCAAATCTAGTGTCATGAAGCTTTTGCTCTATGTTCTCTTTGAAGAGTGTTGTAGTTTTAGCTCTTATGTTTAGCTCTTCTATTCATTTTGAGTTAATTTTTGTATTGGTGTTAGGTAAGGGTCCACCACCTTTTAAAACATTATCTAATTTAATCCTGTGACAACCCAGTCAGGTAGGTACATGTAATTCCCGATGTACAGATAACACAAGGAGCACTGAAGTTACTTGCCCAAGAAAACACAACTAGCGAGGAGGTGAAATCAGGATTCAAACCCCAGTTTGTCTGACTGCAGACCCGACTCCACTAACCCCTTCACAACATTCTTTCATGATTTTTGTGCCTCTGTGTGACACCTGTTTTCCGCTGCCTGGTAAACCCTCACCGCTTGCAGCAGGTGCTACAGGTATTCCACCCATATCCTGTTGGCCCCCACCAGTTTAGTTCATGCCAGCCAGACTTCCAACCACCAGCACCTGCAACTTTTTGCCTGAGAGCTTTCTGAAGTGCTGGTGCCTGCTCTGCACATGTGACAGGCCAGAAGTGCCAGAAAATTAATGCCCCCCAGGAGATACTTTCAACCAATGATGATAGGAGTGGTCATCCCCCTGTACTCTTGTCCCTTGAATATGATAGTTCTGAGGCATGGTCTACACTGTTTCCCAGCATCCCTCAGTAGGATTAAGCTCTATTTGTTTATAATTGTTAACTTGCTTGATAATTCATTCATGTTGACTTCTTTCCTTTCCCTGTCTCTCTTTCTCACTCCTTTACTGGGATTACCACCTAAAACAACTAACTACTTGCTTTCAAATTCTTGTCTTGGGGTTGTCTTCTGGGGGAATCTGACCTAAGACACTGCTCCTTCAAACCCAGCTCAAACTCCTTTTCCGGGAAGTCTTTTCCACTTTCATCCTCTGCTCATCGCTGGGCACACTCCTTGAAGGTCACATGGGCTCACATTGCCTTGCAGGGGTCAGTTTACAAGTCGGTGTTATGTTTTCTATTGCTGCTGTAACAAATTATCACATAGCAGCTTAAAACAACACCCATTTATTATCTCACAGTTCTGTGGGTCAGAAGTCCAGGTACAGCCTGGTTGAGCTGAGTGCTCTGCTTAAGGTCTCATGAGGCTGTAGTCAAGGTGACGGCAAGGCTTTGCTCCTTTCTGGAGGTCCTGAGAATGGATCAGCTGCCCAGCCCATCTAGGTTGTCAGCTGAATTCAGCTTCCTGTGGTTGTAGGACTGAGGTCTCGGTTTATTTTCTGGTTGTCCACCAAGGGCCAGTCCTTCGAGACTTCCTGCACTACTTCGCATGCTTTCCAAGTGGCCCCCTCCAGCACTAGCAGGTCCAGTTGGAAAAAGTTTTCTGCTTATAAAGGCTTATGTAATTAGATTGGGCCCAGATAATCCAGGATAATCTCCCTATTTTGAGGTTCTTAACCTTAATTCCACTTGCAAAGCCCCTTTTATCATGTAATATGACATACTTACAGATTCCAGGGATTAAGAAGTAAACATCTTACCTGGCTGGTGTGGCTCAGTGGTTGAGCGTCGACCTATGAACCAGGAGGTCACTGTTTGATTCCCAGTCAGGCACATGCCCAGGTTGCAGGATCGATCCCCAGTAGGGGGCATGTAGCAAGCAGCCAATCAATAATTCTCTCTCATCATTGATGTTTCTATCTCTCTCCCTCTCCCCTTCTCTCTGAAATCAATAAAAATATTTTTTAAAAGAGAAATGAACATCTTTGGGGACCATTTTGCTTACACCATTCATCTTCCCCACTGTATCAGTTACCTATTTCTTTGTAAAGAAACCACCCCAAAATTCAATGGCTTAAACCAACAACCATTTTGTGTCCTCAGGATTCCACAGTAGGGACTGGGCTCAGCTTGGCATTCCTTCTGCTGGAGGCACCAGAGGAACCAAGCCTCAGTTGCCTACAATAGAAAACCAGGCCTGAAAGCTTTCCTCTCTTCTCCCCTGTCTCACCCTCCCCACCTCCTCACTCTGGCTTTCTGTAATCGCCTCCCAAAGAAAGGGCTTGATCCCAAGTCTTTATCAGAAGGCTGTTACCATCACAGATCTAACATTTTCCTTGTTATTCTTATTTAATTTTTAGAATTGTCTTCTTATGGTGTTTCTATGTGGTCCCAATCTATCTGAATGTACGTTAGCTTTGCAAAATGTTTTCTACTATTATTAAAAATACAACCAGACCCCACTTCCACCTCACTTGCTGGTCCACACTCCAGGTCTTCCTATGATCTGAAATCAATTTTTCCCAGTAGATTTGTCTTGCTCCAGTCCTTTATTTCCTCACAGTTTGAGAAAAATAGTCCAATTATCTGGATAAACTTCATGCTGAGGCTATAGATTTTCATTTCCTCATTTCTCTACTACATTCTGTAACTTCCTATTTTCCCCCTAAACTCCTGCTCTGAACTTAAAAGCACTGGTTGGTAACCAATTTCCGTTCCTTGACAAAAAAAGTCCTGTTTACATTTAGTCTCTGAATCTGTTACATAAGTTCCAGCAGTCACGTTTCCTCCTTGTGCTGTACAAGCAGTTTATATTGGGCTGCACGTATAGACAGCATAGGATAATCGCAGAAATCTTAGGATCATAGTCCTTCTGCATAGCTAGTGTCTAAATACAGAATGTTCTCACTTATCAGTGGAGCCAAGAATCAAAAAGAAAAAGATTAGATTTGTGGTTACCGGAGTGGGAGATGGGGATGAAGGCGGTCAAAAGGTACAAACTTCCAGTTATAAGATAAGTACCGGGCATGTAGTGTACAACATAGTGACAATAGTTAACACTAGTGCATGGTATATATAGTATGAAAGTTAAGAGAGTAGATCCTAAGAGTTCTCATTACAAGGATTAAAAAAGCACACACAATTCTTTCAAAGAAAATATTCTTGAGATGTGGAATTATGGGTAATTAAATAATTTTCTGTCTACTTTTCTATCATTTTCAAAACTGTATAATGGCCATGTTTTACTTTTATAGTCAGATAAAAATGAGTTTATTTTTTAAAAGTAATTATCCAATTATCTCCTTTCCAGATAGAAACTGAGGTCCAGAGTGGTTATCTGAGGCCATCAGGTTATTTAATGGTATGGCTCTAGGCCACCAATTCCTAGAGCCACCAATTCCTGGGGTGACCCTACATATCAGTCTCATCTTAATGTGGAAATCCACAGAAGCTGACTCAGAGTCATAGCTAATGTGGGCGATGACCCCAGGAAAACACCAGTGGGAGGAAGGCTGGCAGGTGGAGACATGAGAAGAGAGAGGTGAATTATCAGCCAGTCAAGGTGAATTATCAAGTGAGCTACCACTCAGAGAAAGGGATCTGTGTCCACAGAAACCCCTGGGAGCCATGGCAGAACACACCTCACAGCACCCCACTTCAGGGAGAGGGAGCTGGGGTGTTAAATATGCCACCTCCTGTCAGACATCAAGGACCACTCCCAGGGTGGTGACAATTCCTGAGCACTCTGGCCTGTCACATGTTTGGGCAAAGTGGGCTCTGGCAGCAAGAGGAAGCCCTGGCAGCTAGAAGTGGGTCCTGCCCACTAAAGGGTCAGATTGAGAGGATGTGGGTGAGTAGCAACAGCATCTACCACAGATGTAACAGGGAGGAAACGAAATTGTGAACTTTGAGGGGCATCTAGATCCCTAAGTACCAAAATCATAAGCATACTCTGGAGGTCACAGGGCCCCAACTTACCACCTTGCGAAACTTCATTTAGGTTAACATTACCTCCAGGAAATTGTTTGTGGAGGCAGCACAGTAGTTCATGACACCCAGTAATATCTATGTCAGTAAGTACTCTTTGGTTGCAAGTGACAAAATCCAACTCCAATCAGTGTAGATACAAAAGTAGGAGTTGGGGGCGAGGGGGATGTCAATTCCTTGTGAAGGTAGGGCAGAGTGCAAACTTATTGCAATTCATCCATAGAGTGAGCACAAATCTTGCAATTAACCCAACCAGATGAGATGCCTTTTAAAAACTTTGCACTAAAACAACTTGTATGCTAGCAGCAACCTAGCTATCCCCAGAAGAAGGGAGGGATGCTGAGCACAAAGATGAACAAATGTCCTCCTCAATACTGTGACAAAGTAGCTGCCACCCAGCAGAACATAGGACCATGAGGGAATGTGACTCTTGTGTGTTAAATTGTGAATTTATTTGGAAATAGGATCCTTGCAAATATGATCCATTTAAGATGAAGTCATGCTGGATTAGGATGAGCCTCATTCAACATGGCTGGTGTCCTTTTAGAAAGAGAGGAGTCAGACACACAGGGAAATGCCATAGAACAGAGGTTCTCAACCTGTGGGTTGTGACACCTTTGGTGGTCGAACAACCCTTTCACAGGGGTCGCCTAAGACCATCCTGCATATCAGATATTTACATTACGATTCATAACAGTAGCAACATTACAGTTATGAAGTAGCAACGAAAATTATTTTATGGTTGGGTCACAACATGAGAAACTGTATTTAAAGGGCCAGAAGGTTGAGAACCACTGCCATAGAATGATGGAGACAGACGTTGGAGCCATGCATCTACAAACCGAGGACCTCCAAGGATTGCTGGCAACTCCAGAAGCTGAAAGGAAGGCATGGAGCAGATAATCCCTTAGAGTTTCAGAGACAGCATGGTGCTGCTGACATCTTGATGTTGGACTTCTAGCCTTAGAGCTATGACAGAACAAATGCTTATCTCACACAGTTTGTCATATTTTGTTATGGCAGCAGTTTTGCTCTGAATGTTTGTGTCCCCGAGAGTTTATATGTTGAAGTTCTAACCCCAGGGTAATGGAAGGAAGGCCTTGGGAGGTGGTTAGGTCATGAGGATGGAGCCCTCATGAATGCAATTGGTGCCCTTATAAAAGAGGCCTGAGCTTGCAATAAACTTGAGCAGAGCCTCACAAAAACTAATGAGACCCTCGATGCTACGATAAAGAAATTAGAAAGTAAGCATACACGGACGGAAATAAAGAATATTATACCCAATAGCAGACCAGAGGAGCACAAGAATAAAACCAAAGATTTGAAATTCGAAGAAGCAAAAAACACCCAACTGGAAAAGCAAAATGAAAAAAGAATCCGAAAGTGTGAAGATAGTGTAAGGAGCCTCTGGGACAGCTTCAAGCGGACTAATATCAGAATTATAGGAGTGCCAGAAGATGAGAGACAGCAAGATATTGAAAACCTATTTGAAGAAATAATGGCAGAAAACTTCCCCCACCTGGTGAAAGAAATGGACTTACAGGTCCAAGAAGCGCAGAGAACCCCAAACAAAAGGAATCCAAAGAGGACCACACCAAGACACATCATAATTAAAATGCCAAGAGCAAAAGACAAAGAGAGAATCTTAAAAGCAGCAAGAGAAAGAGACTCAATTACCTACAAGGGAATACCCATACGACTGTCAGCTGATTTCTCAACAGAAACTTTGCAGGCCAGAAGGGAATGGCAAGAAATATTCAAAGTGCTGAATACCAAGAACCTACAACCAAGAGTACTTTATCCAGCAAAGCTATCATTCAGAATTGAAGGTCAGATAAAGAGCTTCACAGATAAGGAAAAGCTAAAGGAGTTCATCACCACTAAACCAGTATTAGACGAAATGCTGAAAGGTATCCTTTAAGAAGAGGAAGAAGAAAAAGGTAAAGATACAAATTGTGAACAACAAACATGCATCTATCAACAAGTGAATCTAAGAATCAAGTGAATAAATAATCTGATGTACAGAATGAACTGGTGATTATAATGAATCAGGGACATAGAAAGGGAATGGACTGACTATTCTTGGGGGGGAAAGGGGAATGGGAGATTCGGGAAGAGACTGGACAAAAATCGCACCTATGGATGAGGACAGTGGGTGGGGAGTGAGGGTGGAGGGTGGGGCGGGAACTGGAAGGAGGGGAGTTATGGGGGGGGGGGAGAGGAACAAATGTAATCTGAACAATAAAAATTTAATTAAAAAAAATAAATAAATAAAAATAAATAAATAAAAGAGGCCTGAGGAAGCTCCCTGGCCCTTTCTGCCATGTGAAGGCAGAAAAGATAGTCATCTATGAACCAGAAAGAGGGCCCTCATCAGACACCAAATCTGCTGGCACCTTGATCTCAGACTTGCCAGCCTCCAGAACTATGAGAAATAAAGTTTGTTTGTGCCCAGCCAGTATGACCCAGTGGTTGAGCATTGACCTATGAACCAGGAGGTCGTGGTTCGATTCCTGGTCAGGGCACATGCCCAGGTTGCAGGCTCAATCCCCAATGGGGGGTGTACAGGAGCAGCTGATCAAGGATTCTCTCTCATCATTGATGTTTCTATCTCTCTCTCTCTCTCTCTCTCTCTCTCCCTTTCCCTTCCTCTCTGGTTCATAGGTCAATGCTCAACCACTGGGTCACACACACACACACACAAACACACATACATATTGTTTGTAAGCCAGCCAGTCTGTGGTATTTTGTTATAGCTGCCCAAAGGGACTATGACAGCAGCCCTAGGAAGCTAATGCAGTGATTGCCTGCACACAGATCTGGTAGGAAGGGAGGACCAAGCCCCAGGCAGGACAAGGATATGTCAGAACAAGGACAGTGGGCAACTAGGGATGAAAAGGGAACAAATGCTGAGTCACAGCCCTGGCTGGTGTAACTCAAGTTGGTTGGATCGTCATCCCTGTGCACTAGAAATTTGTGGGTTTGATTCCCAGTCAGGCCACATACCTAGGTTTCCGGAAGCAGCTGATAGAGATGTTTCTTCTCTCTCTCTCTCCCCCCTCTCTCTCCCCTCTCTCCCCTCCCCACCTTCTTCTCTCTAAAAATCAATTTAAACTGTATTTATTTTTTTTGTTACTCCTCTCTGAGGATGTTTTCCCCCATTGAGTTTTAGAGAACGTGGAAGTGAGAAGGAAAGACAGAGAGAGAGAAACATTGATGTGATGTTGCCTCCTACACACGCCCTGGTGAGCCTGCCACTGAGGTATGTGCTCTTGACCAGAATCAAACCTAAGACCCTTCAGTGCCATGGCCAATGCTCTATCCACTGAGACAAACTGGCTAAAGCTAAAAAAAAATTTTTTTTGTTTTTTTTGTTAATATTAACTGGAGGATATTTTTCCATTGATTTTTTAAACACTATATATATATTTCAAAGAGGAAGGGAGAGGGAGAGAGAGATAGAAACATCAATGATGAGAGAGAATCATTGATTGGCTGCCTCCTGCAAGCCCCTCTACTGGGGTTCAAGCCCGCAACCCCGGCATGTGCCCTTGGCCAGAATTGAACCTGGGACCCTTCAGTCCACAGGCTGATGCTCTATCCACTGAGCCAAACTGGATAGGGTGCCATTGATTTTTAGAGAGAGTGGAAGAGAGAGGGAAAGACAGAGAGAAATATCGATGTGAGAGAAACACATCAATTGGTTGCCTTCTGCATGAACCCTAACCAGGGCCTGGGCCAGGGAAGAGCCTGCAACCAAAGTACGTGCCCTTGACTGCAATCAAATCCGGGACCCTTTGGTCTGCAGGCTGATGCTCTATCTGCTGAGCCAAACTGGCTAGGGCTAAAAAAAAAAAATTATTTTTAAATCCTGAGTCACAGAGGACTGGAAGCTGAGGTGAATGCTCACTCACACGCCTTCCTTGATGGGCTGTTGCCTAAGTGGTTGTCTCTATGTAAGGAGTGACCTTTTATACCCAGGCAAAGGTGACAAAAAGAATTGTGGTTCCCAATTTCTCCTTTAAATGATTGTAGATCTTCTCTATGAAGCCATTACCCAAAGGTAAAGTGAAGGGGCATTTCTCTAATGGAGAACATTCCCTCTAGTCCAAGCCTTTTCTCTTTTTCCCTGATTCCTGGGGCTCATTCTCCTTTCCTCTACTTGGCTATAATGACTTGACACCTAGAACTAACCCTTGTTGGGTGTTTACTATGTGTTATGCAGTTTTTTATTTATTGGTTGACTTTTTACAGAGAGAAACAAAGGGAGATAGACAGACATTGATTTCTTGTTCCACTTATTTATGTATTCATTGGTTGATTCTTGTATGTGCCCTGACCAGGGATTGAACCCACAATCCTGGCATATCAGGATGATGCTCCAAACAACTGAGCAGTTTGTTATACAGTTTTCTAAATCTGCATTGTCTGATGCAATAGCTACTAGCCACATGGGGCTATGTAAATTAAAATGAATTACAATGAAATAAAATGAATAATTCAGTTCCTCAGTCGCACTAGTTATATTCCAAGGACTCAATTGCCACGTGTGGCTAGTGGCTACCCTATCCGTTAGATATAGAACATTTCCATCACCTCAGAACGATCTCCTGGACAGTGCTGAACTTACGTGTGCATCTTATTCAATCATCACAACCCCTGGAAGGTGGGTTCTACTATTATCTTTATTTTACAGTTGAGGAAGCTGAGGCTCAGGTCCTCAAATAAACGTGAACTAAGTGACTCATGCTGGCCAGTGAGTAAAGCAAAGGCCACTGGGCCACTTCCTGAGCTCTTTTCTCTCCATCATGATGACCGGCTGGTGGGTGCCCCATTGGCCTGGGTTCTGGAGGAAGGCTGACAGGATGTGGCATGGAGCCCTGGCTGACCTATGATGGACATGGTGTTTCAAACAATGGTTCTGGGGTTTTAACCACAGCATAATTCAGCCCATATCAACCAATATGTATGTATGTGCAAAAAAAAAAAAGGGAGGGGCAGTTTTGAGACAATTAGCCTCACAGATGTGATCAGTAGAAATGTAGAAATAAAAACTCATGATCTTAACTCTTCTTTCTGAAAGTAGGAAATTTATTTTTATTGCCACTAAAGCCCTGCAGTTTGGTAAGATGTTCACACACGTGAGGATATTTACCATAGGTCTTCAATGAGCTTCTCAGGAAATTTTAATTTAATGCTGTAACTATTTTTTGGTTTCAGGAAATATTTTTCAGTTTGATGCAGAGCCCAATATTTGGCAATGCAGACATTGAGTTATTTCTTCTTGAGAAATAACTAAAACAAATCACACCCAGCTGGCATGGCTCAGTGGTTGAGCGGCGACCTATGGTCACGGTTCAATTCCTGGTCAGGGTGCATGCCCGGGTTGCAGGCTTGATTACCAGTGTGGGGCGTGCAGGAGGAAGATGATCAATGATTCTCTATCAACACTGATGTTTCTCTCTCTTTCTCCCTTTCCCTTCCTATCTGAAATCAATAATATATATATATTTTTTAAAAGCACACAAATCACATCATCTTAGAATTCATGAAATACCAGTAAGAGAAACAGTGATATTGGAAATAAAAATTGTAATACAGTATAAATCCACACATCAAGAGGAGCTTATTTCAGGCAAATTTCAACTATTTATTAGGGATAGTGTTTTTACCTGCTGTGATTATAGAAGGCAGCAAATATTTCTGAAAGGAATGATATCATACCTTATTTATAGTTCTTATTCCCTGAGTCCATTATTTTTTAAAGTATTTTTTATTGATTTCAGAGAAGAAGGGAGATGGAGAAATAGAAACATCAATGATGAGAGATAATCTTTGATTGGCTGCCTCCTGCACACCTCCCACTGGGGATCAAGCCTGCAACCCAGGCATATGCCCTGACTGGGAATCAAACTGTGACTTGCTGGTTCATAGGTCAATGCTCATCCACTGAGCACCATGGCCAAGCCTGAGTCCATTATTACAATCAGTTAATTTGTTAACTAACTAATATGAGCCAAAGCATGGCAGAGTTCACAGAAGACATGCAGAACATAGCCCTGTTCACAAATAACTTAAAATCTATGTCAACAGATCAAAATACAATTGATGAAATAAGATACATGATGGTAAAACAAAAAATAGATCCTCACCTCTTTTCTGCATGTCTCTTTCTTGAATCACAGCCAATTATTTCTCTCTGTACCCCTCTCTGATATAGCCCAAATATTTTATGCCTCCCTTATTCATGTCATTTTTCTGAGTAAATTTGTAGTTTTTACAATGATCAATGATTCTCTATCAATTGCATTCCCTACAAATGCATGGAGTCTATTTCCCAACTCTTTAATTTGGGTTCAGCCACATGATTTACTTTGGCCAATGGAATATGGGAAGAGTGACAGTGACCAATTTGTGTCTAGGCTTTAAGCCATGTGAATTCTTGCTTGTTTCTATGCCATCAGAATGAAAAAAAAAATGTGCAGACTGGCCTATTCATTCCAGAGGAGGATGAGAGATATGTGGAGCAGAGTAGAGTCACCCCAGCTGAGCCAGCCTAGATCAGCTGACACTGAGACAACTCTCAGACTCATGAGCAAAATAAATAATTAGTGTTGTATACTATGGAGATTTTGGGGCTGTTTGTTACACAGTAATAGCAAACTGACACTCTGTTGGATGCAGCTGACTCTCACAGCTCCTATAGTGCTTATTGCACTAGGCTATATTTCTTCTATTGTATTGCGAAATTCCACTGGGCAGGTAATGAGTTTTTTTTCTTTTTGCTCTTTCTATTCTCATTACCTAACCTGTGCCTAACACACAGGGTACACTCAATATTCACCATTGAGTAAATGATTAGATGAAAGAATGAGCAAATGAATAGCATTTTCTGCATGATTTTGTTTTTAATATTATCCTTGAAAGTCCAAAAGATCTTGTTATGCAGTCTATGAAACTGCTTTTAAAATTTAAAAACTGCATATTTATGTCTATAAGTATATTAAATATTTATGTCTATATGTATATTAAAATGGTATATAAAGTAATCATCATTAGCATATCTACTCTTATAATTCCTTTTACATCACCCCCCCCCCAAAAAAAAACCCAACAAGCTAACATACAACTTACCCCCAAAACAAAACAACTTCTTTAGGTATTGACTAATCAAAAAATATTTTTAAAAATACTCAGAACTCAGGAAATCTTTTGTTGTTGTTTTGTTTTAAAGATTTTTATTGATTTCAGAGACAAACAGAGGTAGAGAGAGATAGAAACATCAATGATGAGAGAGCATTGTTGATCGGCTGCCTCCTGCACACCCCCCACTTGGGGATTGAGCCTGCAACCCGAGCATGTGCCCCGACTGGGAATCAAACCCAATCAATCACCCAGCCACACTGGCCAGGCCAGAATATAGGAATTCTTTATTTGAGCCCATAACAGAAGAGATTTGATTGATCTGGATAGTTGCTTTGCTCCAAGGAAAATGCCACTCATCCAGAAAGCATGTCTCTTCCCCAGACACCAGGGCTCCCCCAGAGCCGAGCACTAATAGCACCACCAGGGAGGGGGTCCTGCTGGGACAGCAGCAGAGGATAAAGTAGTCAGGAGTGAAGACACTCAGGTTGACAAGACAACCCGCTGTCTACGCAGGCAAACATGTCAGAGATATGGAAGGAATGTCCCACGAATTTTTTTCTTAAATAGAAATAGATTTCAACCATAGCACAGACTCACTGCTATCTGTCTGCTAGATGGAAAAGTAAATTGCACAGCTTTCCTGAAATGGAAACATGAAATTGGCTTAAGGTTTTCTACGCAGTTTTGCAACACCTTGACAGCTGTTTGCTCTTCTTTTCCAGGCTGTTAAAAACTGGCCTCCATCCATGACTAACTTTTAAACTGAAAAAATAATGTGGATTGTTTGTAGGAAAAAGGAAATCTCTGATGGTGTAGAAGAAATATCTCAAAGTGTTGACATTTCTGTTTCACAATTTTAGAGAGTTAACTTCCCTTTCATTTAGCTCTGTATTTCATTATTCATTTAATAGCAGGTAAAAACAAAATTATTTGTGATGAAAAAAAGTCATAAATCAGATCAGATTCTCTGGTTGGTTGGTTTGGAGGAGGCAAAACAAAGAAAAGCAAAGAATATCAATAGTGCTATAATGGAAACTGGATCTGTTTCTCACTCAAAGCCTGAAATTTTCAGTCTCCTCCCCAACGGCAGCCATTCCTTGTTTCTAGACTATTGTCCCTAAAACAGTCCATGCATACTTAAGCCTTTCATATATTTGAATTTTTTGTTGTTGTTAATACTCACCCGAGGATATTATTCCATTGATGTTTAGAGATAGTGGAAGGGAAGGGGAGACAGAAATAGAGAGAAACATTGATGTGAGAGAGACATTGATTGGTTGCCTCCTACACTCGCCCCACACTGGGGATTGAGCCTGCAACCCTGGCATGTGCCCTGAACGGGAATCGAACCAGGACCTCCTGGTTCATAAGGTTGATGCTCAACCACTGAGCCACGCCAGCGGGGCCTTTGAATTTTTTAAACAAATGCCAACTTTCTAACATCTGTTGTTTCACATCTTGTCTTTTTCATGTGGAAAAAATTTTAGAGCTCATTTTATAAGTGATTTGCATTTCAACAGGATCCCTCTAAACTTTAGAGTCTAAAGTGACATGGGAAACCAAGATTGTTTGAATTGTTTACTAGCAAAATAAATTAATAAGCAGTCCTTATGAAGGCACCCAACATGTGCTCTGGCATTCATGAACTATGTGTATGGGAAACGCAATACAAGATGGTGAGAAACCAGCTGAAGATCTAGGTTGTAATGGCCGTTGACCATGAACATTAAGAGCATTAACATGTGCCTCATGACAATAATCAGTTTCATGGCTTCAATGTCAGTTTCTACCTCCCAGGCGCTTCACCATCCCTTGCTGGCCTCCATTATCACAGTCTACACCTTTGCAAATAGAACCTCGAATAAATGACCTCAATTACCTGCCAAGGTTCTTGATGATGCACATATTTATGTGGGGAGGTTTAAAACTATGCCTGCTAATATTATACACTCAGTTCAGGAGACTGGTTATCATTGTGAAAGGAAGTAGAATTGCAGATGGGGTGAAGGAGGAGGAGAAGGCTTTGGCTATATTTGCAATAGTTTTTTATTTTATTTTTATTTTATTTTTTGTTAATCTTCACCAGAGGATATTTTTCCATTGATTTTTTTAGGGAGAGTGAAAGAGAGAGGGAAAGATAGAAAGAAACATCGATGTGAGAGAAATACATCAATTGGTTGCCTTCTGCATGAGCCCTGACCAGGGCCAGGGCCAGGGAGGAGCCTGCAACCAAGGTACATGCCCTCGACTGGAATTGAACCCTGGACTCTTTGGTCCTCAGGCCAATGCTCTATCCACAGAGCCAAACAGACTAGGGCAAAAGTTTTTTAAATAAAAGTTTTAAAATCACAGAAGCTATTATGTAAAAATGTTTAAATCAATTAAACCTGGTGGTTAATAAATGGATGTTGTATAATGCTTAGGTTGAAAATTTTCTTATAATAACAAGCTTTAGAAAGTGAATTTCCTCCTCATTCAGGATGACACAAGAGTGTCACATGAAGCCCTAGACACATTGCATCTGATGAAAGTGCTTCTCCCTCACCCTGATCCTTTCTTCACTAAGCCTTCTTCCAAAGACCTGAGGTATTTCTGCACAATTGGGTGAGGCGTTCCACCCTCTTTACTTGGAAGTTGTGTGGAAATGCAGAAGTGCAATTAAAACTATGACACCTGAGGAAAACGAGGTAAAACTGACTCCCGTCAACTCTGGGAGGCACAATGGTAGGTGACAGTCAGCCTATAAACAGAACAGATTATTGTTAACCAAGGCCTCAACTCATTTGTTTCCATGTTACTGAGGAAGCTGCTTGTGTCACCAAAATAGACACAAACCAGGATCAAAAATTGCACAGTCATTCAACTTGCTTGAGAGAAACATTTGTTACGCTAAATCTTGGAGCTTAGAATCAAAGCCTGTATTGCCTTGCCTTAGGTACAGCAGTGTGTGTGTCCACATGTACATGAGGTTGTGGGTTTAAGGTTTTTAAATATTTTTTTGCTTTCACTGGTATTTACACAAGTTACATTTATTTCAGCAGCCAAGTAATCAGTACAAAGTATAAAGTTACCAGGACAGGTCCCCTTGGCTGTTCCAGTTCCTCCCTTCCCCAGAAATACGTAAATACTGTTATTAATGAGGTGTGTTCTCCTGGACCATTTTCTATGCTTGTGTGGGCATGTGCATATGGGAATATTATCTTGAATATTAAAGCTTTGAGGCCTTGTATGCATATAAGCATAACCAATAGACACAGACAACAGGGTGCTGAAGGCCTGGGGCAGGGAGTGAGGTGGGCTTGAGAGGGTCAATGGGGGAAAAAAGGGGACATACGTAATATTCTCAACAACAACAACAACTATATATATATACTCTTCTTGGTGTTCTACAACTTACTTTTCTCATCCTATATAATAAAAGGATAATATACAAATTGACCCTAACAGCAGAACGACTGGGAATGACTGGTCACTATGACACACACTGACCACCAGGGGGCAGAGCCTCTCCCGCCTCCTCAGCAGCACTAAGGATGTCCGACTGCAGCTTAGGCCTGCTCCCCACTGGCAAGTGGACATCCCCTGAGGGCTCCCGGGCTGCAGGAGGGATGTCTGACTGCCAGCTTAGGCCCTATCCCCTGGGGAGCGGGCCTAAGCCAGCAGGTGGACATCCTCCGAGGGGCCCCAGACTGCGAGAGGGCACAGGCCGGGCTGAGGGACCCCCCGAGGGCACAAATTTTTGTGCACCGGGCCTCTAGTCTAACAATATGTGCTCTAGCAATGCTTGATACCTTTCTATGAGAAGGTGAAATTAATGCTCATTAAAAAACCCTAGGAAGTACATACTATTATTTACCCCATTTTAAAAATGGGAAAGCAGAAGCATAGAAAGCTTACTTGAGCATGGATGGCCAGAAAGTGCCAGCACCAGGATTGGAATCCATACAGGCTGGTGCTAGAGCCCTCATTGGTTCCTCCTGTGTTATATTATCCTTGTCTTTAAGACTTTGTCATGTCACTACATATAGTCTTCCTAGATCTTTTTAGATGCTGCAGGTTTTCTTTTTTTAAAATATATTTTTATTGATTTTGAAGAGAAAGGAGAGAGACAGAAACATCAGTGATGAGAGAGAATCATTGATCGGCTGCCTCCTGCACACTCCACACTGGAGTTTGAGCCGGTAACTTGAGCATGTGCCCTGACTGTGACCTCCTGGTTCATAGGTTGATGCTCAACCACTGAGCCATGCTGTCCAGGCTTGTTTTCAATAGAATAGATGAACTACAGTTTACATAACCATGACTCATGCCTCTTCTCATACATATTCCTTCATGCACTTGGGTAACTATTTCTTTGGACTAGATACCTAAAATTGGAATGCAGGGTATATACATTTAAGAGTGTTGACCTATACTACTAAATTATTCTTAGAAAGGGCTCTGCCCAATTTTCAATAGTACATGTTCCCATAAACACTGGGTACTATTAGCCTTTTACATTTGTGAAGAGAATTCACAACTGCACAAACTTTATATATTAACATTTTTGGAAATGTTTCCTAAGCTGATAAGCAAAAAAAAATTTTCATCACTGCTTGTAACTTCTATTTCCTTGTTTTTTTGTTTTTTTAATGAGGTTGAGATTTGTTTATGTTTATTGGACATTATTTTTTAAAATATATTTTTATTGATTTCAGAGAGGAAAGGAGAGGGAGAGAGAGATAGAAACATCAATGATGAGACAGAAACATTGATTGGCTGCCTCATGCATGCCCTACACTGGAGACCGAGCCTGCAACCTGGGCATGTGCCCTGACCAAGAATCAAACTGTGATCTTCTGGTTCAAAGGTCGATGCTCAACCACAGAACCATGCCAGCCAGGCTTTATTGGACATTTTTATTTAAACTTCCATAAATTGCTATTACCTTGATCCAATTTTTATTGGATTGTTTTTCTTATTGATTTGTATGATGTATGTATATAATGATTAAACTTCTTTTTCCACTCTACATATTGCAATTATTTTTTCTCAGTCTACCCCTTTTCTTTTAAGTTTATTTTTGGTTTCTTTGACTCAAGAAGAATTTAATATTTATAAAGACAAGTTCATCAGTCTTCTTTTTGGTTTCTGAGGTTGAATCTTTCTCATCCCTCACTTTTAAAAATAAAAAGCATATAATACATGGTTATTATATAAAACAGGCACTACAAATAAATAAAAATTAAAAGTAAAAATTGACACAATCCTATCCCCCAGATACAAACAAAAATTGTGTATTTATTCTTACTTTGGGGTAATTTATTCTTAATGTTTTGGGTATTTGTTCTTAACATTTTATTTGATTTCTTGTTTTAAAGAGGTCAGTGCCCCTGACATAATAGTCAGGTATTGAATGTTTTTTTAACATATAGTTTTATTGATTTTTAAAGAAAGAGGAAGGGAGAAGGGGAAAGGAAGAGAAGCATTGATGTAGAGCAGAACATCAATTGGCTGCCTCCTGCATGGCCCCCTTCCTGGGATAGAACCCGAAGCTGGGGCATGTGCCCTGATACCGCTCAACCAACTGAGCCCACCAGCCAGGGCTATTCTTAATATTTTAAACATAAGAACACATATATATTTTTCCCTTCAACAATGTGGGGATTAGGGACACTGACCACCACTCCCCACAGTTGAAAATTTACATATAATGTTTGACTCTAAAAAAAAACCAAACTTAACTACTAATAGTCTACTGTTGACCAGAAGCCTTACTGATATCATAAACAGTTGATTAATATATATTTTGTATATGTATTATACACTCTACTTTTACAATAAACTAGAGAAAATAAAGTATTAAGAAAATCATAAGGAAGAAAAAATACATTTATAGTATTTATTGAAAAAAATTCATGTATAACTGGGCTTACGCATTTCAAACCCAAGCTGTTCAAGGGTTAATTGTAGTTACTTTTTTAGAAAAAGAAAAAGAGTCAGTTTTTTAAAAGATCTGATGTAAAGTCTGGTGTACTGTTCTAAGACACTAAGACTGTGGGGTAATTACCATATACCAAGGAAAGCACTGGGTCCTGACACATTTGGGCTGGGGAAATGTAAAGGGGACATTTCCAAGAGGTTGTAGTCTCTGCTCTTCGATTCCAAGGTGCAACGAGGGTACCAGAGAGCACAGGCAGACCCATTTGTTAGGGCAATGCCTCTGCCCCAATTAGGACTCTCTACTCCCAGGCTACTCCCATTACTCCTTGTGTTGTAAATCGATAACCCTGGACTCTAATTCTCCACCCCCCCCCCCCCCGACTTTTTCACAGCCCCCCTCCCCCCCCTCGTCTGAGCACTTAACCCCCAAATGTTATCTGGAACTTTGCCTGAGCTCCAAATTCTCATGGGTCTCATTTGTTGTCTTGCTCCAGGCACTAAAGAGGCTGGGCACAAAGTTTCCATTGTTTTCAAAGGGGATTAGCACTAACAGTGCTCCTGAGGTTGTTAGAAAAATATATGGCCCAGGCTGGTTTGGCTAATGGATAGAGGATCGGCCCGCAGACTGAAGGGTTCTGGGTTTGATCCCAGTCAAGGGCATGTACGTAACGTGGTTGCAGGCTTGATCCCTGGTCCTGGTCTACAGGTTCGATTGATGTGTGTCTCTCTCTCTCACACATAAATGCTTATCTCTCTCTCTCTCTCTCTCTCTCTCTCTCTCTCTCTCCTCTTGCCCCACCCCCACCCTGCTTTCACTATCTAAAAATCAATGGAAAAATATCCTAGGGTGAGTATTTTAAAAAGAAAGAAAAATATATTGTCGAGTGTGTTTCCTCCACGTTCTGCGTGGAGTAGGGTTCGGTATCTGAAAGAGGAGCCGCACAACAAATGAGAGAAAAAGACACGAGATAATTTTGCAATATTGGGGGACCAGGCGGGCAAGTCCCGAAGGACTTCCACCCATGCTCAGGCTGCTCCAATCTTTTATTGATCTGGAGTAGCCCTTAGGGTAAGGAGGTTTCAATGACACACGGATTAGCAGACAATTTCCAGGAATAGACAAAGTATCTGATTAGCTCATCAATAGATAGATTTCCAGGAATAGGCAGAGTATCTGATCAACAATAATCAACAAGGATCTACATAAGTATCTAAGGAATTAAGGGAACTAAGGTGGGGATGCTTCAACTATTATTACCTAAATTAACTGGGTGGTTCCTAGATTAACTGGGTGGTGCACAGTTCTGACCTTTGCTAGGACTTCAAAGGTTACTAGCTTTTGGGGGGGTCTCTGTCTAAACTTAGCTAGTGAAGACAATGAATGGACTCTGGCATATATGATTTCGAAACCCTAAATTTAAAGATGGGGGAATTTTTCAGTGGGAATAAAATAATGCACTTTAGGAGCATTAATGTTTAGTTCTCAAGTTCAATCACTACACAAACACCATCATAATAACATAGAACAGTGGTTCTCAACCTTTCTAATGCCGCGACCCTTTAATATAGTTCCTCATGTTGTGATGACCCCCAATTTCATTGTTACAAATTGAACATAATTAAAGCATAGTGATTAATCACAAAAACAATATGTAATTATATATGTGTTTTCCGATGGTCTTAGGCGACACCTGTGAAAGGGTCATTTGACCCCCAAAGGGTCGCGACCCACAGGTTGAGAACCGCTGACATAGAAGGAATGAACACAATCACTTGCTGCTCCATTATAACCTGTTTTCACATTTTTAATGCCTTCCAACAGAAGCAGGTAAAAGAACAGCTAAATTTCTTTCCTCTCACCTAAAGTGAATCAAAATACAGGCAGATTCTCTCCTAGTGAATGTCACTGATGTGTGACAAGCACTTCTGCTACAACCCGCATATGTTCATTTCTGTCTACATGCGTGATCTCTCTTCGGCTATTGAGCCCCTCACAGTCTAATTCATATATGTCAATTAATTGGGATATCTAAGGCAGAGGGGTATTAAAATTTCCGTTTTCTCTAATCACACTTTCAGCCATGCTCTTTCGAGCATTCCCGTTTCTGAATGATACCTATAGCAGACGCCATTGGACCATCTGGTTCTCAGCATTCACACCAAATGCTTCTTAATGCAAGTGTTTGAATTCCCACCTGAGCTAACTCTAAGGCAAGTGGAGAAATAACAGCTCTGGGAGCAGCCCTCGACCAATGACTGAGGGGAATTGGTGATAAATAGCCGAGGTACCTGACTCCGCAGGTAGGACTATTCTGAGGTGTGCTCATACTCTCCCAGAGGTCGCAGTGGGATTGACCCAATTGCCCATTTTTTACTAACATATCCATGGCTTCCTTCCTTTTCCTATGTTGCTTCTCTACTCCCCTGAAGGTGCTTCCTTGGATCATCTCTTAAACCACTTATATACACATCCTTGTCTTAAGCTCTACTTCTTGGGAAACCTGAAACAATGCTCATACAGTTCAATCTCAGCATCCCAGGAGTGCTCAAGCTGGGTGGGCACCTGGACGTGCCAATTGGATTCTTTCTCCAAGATTTTCATATTGGAACAGACAGAATGTTGGTCAGTTTCTGCAGGAGACAAAGGGCTTGAACTTGGGGGTTTTGCAAGGTCATAATGTATCACATGTGTAGGAGAAGCAGAGAAAGCCAGTCTGAAGATGAGAGAGAGAGAGAGAGAAAGAGAGAGAGAGAGAGAGAGAGAGAGAGAGAGAGAGAGAATCAGACCTTGAGAGACGGCTTCCTGTTGTAGGCTCCCTCCCTTCCTGAAGCCCTCCAACATCTGCTTCCTGGTCTGTGAGTTATGCCAATATAGGTGTAATAAACTTCCCCTTTTCTCTCAAACTAGCTTAAATAACATTACATTCTACCAAACAATGGGTTAACACAGAAGATCTTCACAATGTTAATAAACTCACTCTGGAAACTTATGCTCCAGACTTTCCCCCTCCCTATCCCCAATTCTCTTCCCAACCTGATTCTCGGGGGACTCGGGAGGAGAGGAGGCTCTGACCTCTGACCTCCTCCTGTGAATGGCTTTCTAGGAGAGCTCCCTCAGGCTGGCCCTGCTGCTGGTGGCCCCCACAGAGTTGGTGAGCTCTGCTGAAGACCCCCTCGGGCAGGGGCAGTCATGTCTGCCCTCAGCTGTGCCAGCCTCCAGGCCCCCCCGGCCCATCTCCTTGGTGGACAACATGTGCAATCCCTTCTTGTCATCCCATACTTTACTCTCTGCTCCTTCATAAGGAGTCTGGGGATCTTTTGAGGTTCTCTTTCATGCTGTCTGCCTAAGGAAACAGGGTGAGGGAAAAGCTCGCCCACCCTCTCCTCTTGGGGCACGCTCATCTAGTACAGGCTGCTTCATCAGGTTCCCTGTTTCAGAATTTTTTACTCAAAAAGCACTGCTGCCCTGACCAGTTTGGCTCAGTGGCTAGAGCGTCGGCCTGCGGACTGAAGAGTCCCAGGTTCGATTCCGGTCAAGGGCATGTACCTTGGTTGTGGGCACATCCCCAGGAGGGGGTGTGCAGGAGGCAGCTGATGGATGTTTCTCTCTCATGGATGTTTCTAACTTTCTACCCCTCTCCCTTCCTCTCTGTAAAAAAATCAATAAAATATATATATTTTTTTTTAAAAAAGCACTGCTGATCTCTAAGTTCAAGAGCACCCCCCAAGTTATAGGGGACATATGTCAATTCTCCCAAGAATCCCAAATGCCCCAATTGGTCTTCTGATATCCTCCCAAACCTATTCCTCTACAGTTTCTTCCTATCTCAGCTAACAGCAATCCCATCCTTCCAGCTGCTCAGGCCAAAACCCTTCTTCACTCCTCTCTTTTTCTCTACTTTGTATCCAATATGAGAGGAAATCCAGTCAGTTATACCTTTAAGATATGTCCAGCATCTTACCACTTCTCATCACCTTCCTGCTATCCTCATGTCTTGCCTGAATTACTGCAATAACCTCTTACCACATTTCCCTGCGTCTGACTTGTTCCCTATATCAGTTATCCATCGTCATGAGAATGCCTAAGAAACAACCACAAAACCTCAGTGGCATTCAGCAATGATGCATCTGGGGTTAACTGGGGATCTCCTAAGGGGCTTCCTATCCATGTCTGGGGTTAGCTGGTTGGTTGACTGAAGCGGGTCAGCTCTGCTCCTGTGCTTCTCAGCCTCCAGTGAGCTCGTCTGGGCAAGTTCTCAGGAAGACGGCAGAGAGGCGAGACAGCAAGTGGAAACTTGCAAGGCTCCTTGAAGCCGAGGCTTAAAACTGTCCTGCCATCACTTCCATCCAGCCAAAGCAAGTCTCATGTTGCGGGAGGTCCTTACCGAGTTACATGGCTGAAATCAAATCAAGTGGCGGGGAAATGCATGTTGCCTTTTAGGAATAAGCCCAGGCGTAATAGGGTATACACAGTATTAATCCATTTATTATAAATTCTAGAAAAGGCAAATCAGTATAGACAGAAAACCAGTCAGTGATTGATTGGGGTTAGGGAAGAGGACATGTCCGAACATTTTGGAGTGGTGAAAATGTTCCCTATCTTAATTGTGGTGGCAATGCAACTTTTTGTTGAAGGGTAGAGTTACATCTACTAGATGTACAAGGATGAAAGATATAGTGTGGTTGGAGGGTGTTAGTCTTCCTGAAGACTAGGAATGTTTGCAGATCTGCAGAGATAGGGCCTCCGAATAGGCTGGCTGCAAGTATGAATAGGGTTTGGGACCCTAGATGCTTCTCAGGAGACTTGGCAAAGAGCCCCTACCTGAACCTGAGGGGTGGAGACCATGGAGGGGGGTTGTGGAACTCCACTTCTTCCAACGGAATAGATGGCAAAATATGTGGACTGAGTAAGCCCTGGGTGAAGGTACAAATCTGAGTGGAGAGGAAACTCTTCATCAAAAGTCTAAGGTTGGATTCCTCTACTACTAAAGCCAATAGAGGTTGAACCAAATTTAGTTTCATTTGAGAATATATAGGAAGGTGACAGTTCTTGGGTTTGATTTTCATGGAACAGATTTACATATACGAACATAAAATCATGTTAATAGAGGGCTGTTATAGAAGATGTAATATCCAGAGGAAAGGACAACTGGAGGTGGTTTTGGTACCAAGAACGGGGATGGGGAAACTCTTCGACAACAACCAGGCTCTTAGCTCCCCTGGGTCCTTACCAGAGAGGCTGGTGCTTCTAACCCTGTTTCTTTAAAAAGGCTCAATTACTGCCAGAACCGGTTTGGCTCAGTGGATAGAGCGTTGGCCTGCAGACTCAAGGGTCCCAGGTTTGATTCCGGTCAAGGGCATGTACCTTGATTGCGGGCACATCCCCAGTGGGGGGCGTGCAGGAGGCAGCTGATCGATGTTCTTAACTCTCTATCCCGATCCCTTCCTCTCTATAGAAAAGCTTCTCACCCTGTTTCTTTAAAAGGCTCAATTACTTGGCCTTAAAGACTTAGAAACATACGTCACTAGTCTGTCATGTAGGACATTGACAAGATCAACTTTAACATCACGTTCAAATTTTCAATGACCATCATTTGCCAGGCAATTTGTTTTGAACAGTTGCCTTCTCTGTGAAAGGCAGTCAGTGGAAGATAACATGTATTGCATCAATATAAATGAAGGCTATCTTCTTGTAAACATGTGCCCTAAATATCATGTGCAGCTCACCCAACCTTGGGAGTTAGAATAGCTTGTTGGTACAATAACTCAGAGTTTTCAGGAAGGGAAAACCCCACAAACCTATCCATCAGGATAAACTGGAGAGATCCATTATTATGTCAACATCGAATTATCATACATAATTATTGCTGAAATAGAACCAGCTTCTTACACAGTAGCTTGGCTTCATGGTAGTCGAGAAAAACATTTCTATAGGTAAATATGAAGCTGTGATTATTTATGGGGGTATAATGTTGATGATCTTTAATGATTAATCAATTAAGAGCTTTTAAAGGTCTAAGGTTTGTCCCAGCCCAGGATTTATCTGGATGGAGAGGAACTTGGAAGAATGTCTTAATCTACTAGGGCTGCCATAACAAAACACCATAGACTCAGTGTCTTAAACAACAGAAGTTTAGTTTCGCACAGTTCTTGAAGTCTGAGATCAGGACACCATCATGGTTGGGTTTTGGTTTTGGTGAGAACTCTCTTCCTGACGTGCAGATGGCTGCCTTCTCACTGTGTGCTCACCTGGCCTTTCCTCTGTACTTGTGTGTGGAGAGAGCAATCTCGCTCCCTTCCTCTTCCTATAAAGTCACTGAGTCTATGACATCAGGACTCCGTCCTTATGACCTCACTTAACCTTGATCATCTCCTAAAGCCCCATTTCCAAATGCAGTCACATTCAGAGTTAGGGCTTCAACATATGAATTTGTGGGGGACACAATCCATAGTAAACAGTAAGCAGCCCCTCCTTTGTCTCATGGAACTTTCAATTTAGCCAGCATATAACCTGCAATTCATGAAGCAATAATAACTGGTAAGAATGATGGAATCTACAGCTCAGAAAGAGGAAGGACTCTCCTTCACCTTCAGGTCTGTGCCCAGGTGGTTCCCTCTACCCAGAAGGCTTATCTACCCAACATCTTACATTTCATTCTCTCACCCTTGCTTTGTGCCTGCTAGCTCCTCTCATCCTTCAGGTCTCAGTTGAGAGGACACTTGCTCCAGAAAACCTCAGATTACCCCCACCAGGGCTGGTTATGTGCCTTTCATGTTCAGTATAGGCCTTGGTAGAGAGAAGATATCATGAACCCCCATGCACCCACCACTCAACTTTGTTGATGATGGGATATCATCAAATATTCCATCAGTAGTGAAATTTCTCTAATCATCCCCCAAATAATTTTAAGAGTTTATTTGTTTGAATCAAGATCCAGAGTTCACACTTTATAAAACATTACTTAAAATTGTCCACTGTATTATTATACTTAATATTTACCCATTGCACATCCCTTACCACACTGGTTGGACCACAGAGCATTTGTCTGCCCTTTTTACCCCAGACCACAAACTTGGGATGCAAGCTGCTACTGACATTGTCCCCTCAATGAGAACTCAACCAAATGTGTTGATAGGCAGCCCATATATACCACCAATTCGGTTATTTTCAGCACAAGCTGACCTCACTGTAGGATTCTCCAAGGGCTTTAAAGGAAAATAAGAGGGAGAATGTGTGATGCTCAATTGGCAGCCCCAGGCTCCATCCAGCACAGCGGCTGAGGGCATCTGAGGAAGCCTCTAATCAGTTAAGTAAAGTGTTAGGACACACGCACCCTGTGAGACATACTGTACCAAAGCTACATCTAAGCTTAGATGGATTCCAAGATCTTCCCCCTCCTGAGATCCTCTAAAAATAGCTTCTGTGTAACTTAGGAAATCTGTCTTGCTCCTAAACACCCATATGCTTTGATTTCACTCCAACAAAAAAAAGATATTACCATCTGAAAGAAAAAAAAAAAAAAAAAAAAACCCGGTGCTCTTAGTGAGGGATATGGATGGGTAGGGAACTATCTGAAATTACTTTCCTCGTCTTTTAGAAGGTGCGCAGTCTCCCCTCCCCCATTGCTGGGTTCTACACTGAAAACACAGTGGAGGGGGGCTTGGCCAGTGACATTTGGTGAGTGTAGGAGAAGGGGGGTACGGGCAGCATTCTAAGTCCTGCTTTGTAATACAGAACATGTCGGAGAGAGAAATGCTGAAAAGCCGAATAGGGGAGGATTTATATTTCCGTGTTGGCAGTTGATCACATTCACTCTTATTCACTGAAGCTGCTTCCGTGGCTGTTGCCATAGGAACCAGACAGGAGCAAGTAGTGTATTGAATGCAGCTTTCATGGACTGACATTCTAAAGCTAGGTCAGGGCTTCACCCTCACGCCAGGTGTTCTAACGCGGCCAGGATGTTTTCTTCCCATAGGTGTGTTTTTAATTTCACTATCTCTGAAAACCCAAAAAATCTGAGATAAAATGGCTAACACGAACCTGATATTTGTAGGATTTTGACTATTGTGTCAGGAATGAAATGATTTGGCCTACTTGCCCCAAGGAGGCTGTAACGATAACTTTTTTGTGTGTGCACGCTGAAGTTTGCATCCCCATGTAGAAGGGGTCATCTCACTTTGTGAAATCACCAAGGCCCGGTTTGCCGTCTTTTCTCTTTCCTGACTGTGCTGATTCAGAAAAACATTCATCATGGTGGTGACTTCTTTGTAACCTTTCCAAGTGTTTCATTATTCCTCATTTGTTGAAACTGGCGGTTCTCTGGTTAGAGTCTGGCCAGACATTTTGTCTCCCTAACCACTCAGTGCAGTGTAACGTCACTGGTTTCCTCCTCACGTTCAGCCTCTAGTTATTCACCCGACACACGGGATGGGCAGCTGACACTGAGATATTGTGTGTCTGGGATTCTTTCCAGAAACTCTCTACAGTGGCCAGTGTGTAGAAATTGGCACACACTGAGCAGTAGGCAACAAGGGGCAATGCCGTCTAAAGGCCTGCATGCAGACCTGGGCTTTGCTTCTTAGAAGCTGGGTGACTCGTTTTCTTTCCCACGACTGCTTCATGATTCCTGGGATGCACGGCCCAGATTCCTCTTCCGTCCAGAAGGTCTTTGTCTCCCAGCTGCTGAAAGTTCTGTCAGCGGAGAGCCCAGTGCCTTTCTAGGAATTGTCTTCTAAAAAGAGGCAGCTGGCCCTAACCGGTTTGGCTCAGTGGATAGAGTGTCCCAGGTTCGATTCCAGCCAAGTGCATGTACCTTGGTTGAGGGCACATCCCCAGTAGGAGGTGTGCAGGAGGCAGCTGATTAATGTTTCTCTCTCATCGATGTTTCTAACTCTCTATCCCTTTCCCTTCCTCTTGTAAAAAAATCAATAAAGATATATTTTTTAAAATAAAATAAATAAAATAAAAAGAGGCAGCTTGCCCATCTGGTGTGGCTCAGTGGTTGAACCAAAAGGTCACTGGTTCAATTCCAGGTCAGGACACATGCTTGGGTTGCAGGCTCAATCCCCAGTACAGGCCGTGCAGGAGGCAGCCAATCGATGTTGATGTTTCTCATTGATGTTTCTATCTCTCTCTCTCTCCATCTCCCTTCCTCTTTCTAAATCAATAAAAACATACTTAAAATAAATAAATAAAAGAGGAGGCTCCCTCCGGACCACATGCCTCTTATCTAGCTCTTGGGCAGGGAGGATATGAAGGCTCAGCCTCCTCACTCCCACCCACCCATCTTACTCCAACTCAAGATACCTCTGAAGGGTCATCCCACAGAGGCCCCTGCAAAGTTGCCAAACGCTTGTTGAGACTTTTTTGCAGTCCAGCTTCTCCCTGTGCTCAGCCTTGCTGCTTTTCCCTCCTTCCCACGGGTGCTGCTCACAGGGCACTCCCTAATGCACCTGTACATGCATGTTCATCTCAGTATCTGCTTCCCGGGACACAAATCTGCAACAACCCTGAACTTGCTTTGAGAAGTTGCCTCCCCTATTTTTGCAATGCAGTTTGGGGGTGATTTATTCTGTACTCAGCCTCAGGCTTGTGGCATTTGGATAAACCCATCCTCTCCTTCATCCCCAGGCCACAGCGATTTCTGATTTAGGGCAATGAGACAATGAGAGGAGGTCTGATGAAGGCTCTGAAAAAGAAACTTTCCCAGTTTTCCAAAAGATTAACCAGAGATGTTCTCTGTCATTGGATGTGAACAAGGAATCACGTGGCCTTTGAGTAGTTGACAGACACCGTAAGATGATGAGAGAAGTTTGCTGAAATTATAAGAAACACAGGAAAGTGGAGGTGAGAAGCCACTGGCTTGAGCCACTGGCTCAAACTACACCTGTACCAGTCACATCTGAAGCCAGCCTGCCTCTGGATTTCTCAACCTGTGAACCAATAAATTCGCTTTAATTTCTAAGTCAACTTCAAGATCTTCAACTGTAAAATGGCACTGGTGATACTGGAACCTGCAATGGGCTATTTTGGAGAATAAATGATCAGTTCTTCCAGCATATCGGAAGTGTCCTGCAGATGTTAGCAATTCGTGTGGTTTTCAAACCTCATGGCTGATTTTTTAAAATATTTTTATAGATTTTAGAGAGAGAGGAAGGGAGAGGGAGAGAGAAAGAGACAAATATCGATGAGAGAGAAACATCAACATCAATTGGCTACCTTCTGCATGCCCCCCACTGGGGATCGAGCCCAAAACCCAGACATGTGACCTGACTGGGACTCAAACCCAAAACCTTTCGGTGCATGGGGCAATGCCCAACCAACTGATCCACACGGGCCAGGGCCCCTGTGGCTGGTTTATATAATGGAAGGCCATGCATTTCTTTCAAGCAGGGTTCCTCAGAGGTACAAAGGTCCTAATTGGACAACATCTTAGACTTTCCTTCTATTCATAGTATGAAGCTTAGTCCAGAGTGGAGATCATCAATATTTAAGCAGTGGCATTTTTAAAAACTGAAATTTCATCACAGATGTGTGTATTCATAATAATAATAAAAAATGTTCAGGGCAATGACTATATGCCAGGTACCAGGCTTAACATTTTACTTATAGGTTACTAGAGGTCTGATGCACGAAATTCATGCAAAAGTAGGCCTTCCTTCCCCCGGCTGCCAGCACCAGCTTCCCTCTGGCACCCAGGACCCGGGCTTCCCTCACAGCCCTGGCTTCGTCTGGATGGTTCCAGAAGGACATCTGGTCTAATTAGTATATTACACTTTTATTATTATAGATATGTGTGTACTTGTGTTATATGTGAATTCACTGAAACCTCCCAACCACCATGTGAGGTAAGCACTATTATTATCTCTATTATAGTTTCAGTGAAACCTCTCCAATGCATTCACCAGGATACAGAGAATCCCATGTGGAAATTGACAATTTTGACTCTTTATTTACTGTGGATAATGGATATTTTGAATGCACCTTTGGCTCACAAGACTTGTGTTTTAAGCAGGAAATAGAATATAGTTAGTGTAACTAGCCTAACGCAATCACACACACATACACACACACACACACAAATATATTTGTTTCAGAGCTTTGGCTGGTCTTTCTGTGCTGAGAGCTGTTGTTGAGAAAGGCTGCAGCTCAGTCACAGACCTTCTTCATATTCCAAACAGGCCTGAGAAAACAACTTGAAAGGGAAAGGGGAGAGCAAGGCAGAGTAAGGGAAGACATGAATACTACCTTATATAGAAATGTAAAAACTTATATTCAGTGGGGAGAGATAACTGTGCAAATTACAGGGTGTGTTAGAAAAATGTTTTCCTTCCCCCAGCACAGTCTGAGAATTAATGTCTATGCTTGGGAGGCTGTGTGTGTAGGAGCCTTCAGTTCCCTGATGGGCAATAGGACATTAAAAATTATATCTGCAACTATACTGGTAGGGAGGTTTGGAGTTCAAGATTAGGACTTAGGGACCCATGTCCACATCGGACTCTTTGAAGGGATTTGAAATGCTAAAACCTTCAAGAAGTGTCCTGACACCCACACCCCCCAAGATCCAGGCCCAAAAAAAAAAAAAAAGAGCTTCAGAGCCATGTACCACTCAAGGAGGGACATGATGAGGACCCAAGATCAAGTCTGATAGCAAGATATCCGGGTAGCAGGAAAGGAGAGTGGTATGGGACGGGAAGCCAAGAGCTCCAGTTTCAACCCACCACCAGCCAGCAGGCCTTTCTCCTGGGCTTCTTATAGTCTCAGTCTCTCTTCTTTAAAGTGAGAGGTTCGCAAATCCCACAATTAGAGGTTCATTCTTTCGGCCTAAAGTGTTTCCTCCTGCTAAAATACACATTCATCCAAGAGTGTTGTCAGAAACCATAATCAGGCATTTGTGCTAAAGTGAATTTATTCAAGAACAGGCTTTGATGGGAGGACTGGAAGGGGGCACTGACGTGGCTAAGGAGCATGGAAAGGGGAGGCCACACAATGTCACTTGTCAAGGGAGGAGAGTGGTAGAATCTGTACACGAGTCACCACAGTAAGAGTCAAGGTTTACTATAAACAACTGCTAGCAGTGCTGATTGAACTCCCAGAATACAAAAGCATCATCCCGAGTTTCTTCCTGGGTGGTGGTATGATTGACAGGTATACCTCCAAGTAGGAAAACTGATTCCTTTCTTTCAGATCTTTCTCAAATGTATGTCTTGTGATTATTTTTAAATTAATTCATTTATATATTGAAAGTGTAAGAAAGTTCTACCCTGTTTTATCAACTCTAAAATCAAAGATTGGTCAATGATGAAAAAAAATTAGAGCCCTCATCAGTTTGGTTCAGTGGATAGAGTGTCAGCCTGCGGACTGAAGGGTCCCATGTTCAATTACAGTCAAAGGCATGTACCTCCATTGCAGGCTCCATCCCAGGCCCCCGGATGGGGTGTGCAGGAGGCAACCAACCAATCAATGTGTCTCTCTCACATCGATGTTTCTCTCTCTCTCTCTCTCTCTCTCTCTCTCTCTTTCTCTCCCTATCTCCCTTCCACTCTCTCTAAAAATAAATGAAAAAATGTCCTCAGGTGAGGATTAACAAAATTTTTTTTTAAAGATTAGAGCATTGGAGAAGATAATCCCTAGGTCTCTTTTCCAGTTTTGTAATATTTTGGGTGTGTGTCATGCCTCAATTCCTGAAAGTGGAGGTGTCTGAAGGAGGCCCATAGGACCCAATTAAAGCAGAAGGCACCATGCTCAGGGATGGCCAATTTTGCTGACTCATTGAAAGCAGAAATACACCTTATCTGCATTTGTTGAGAAATAAAAGGAGAGCTGTGTGTTTTGTAATTCGTGGCATCTTATAATTTCCTCCAGAGGTTCAGCAGACACTGTGAATTAGAGATCAAAGTAATGTAACTTTCTACATAGAAGTTAAACTGGGCAACTCAGTGCAGGACTCAGTATAAACAACTCCCTTTAGAAGCAGCCAAGAAAATGGTCTTAACAGAAACAGCATGCTTAGATGGTTTAGAACAATCTCTTAGCTCAAGCATCTGATCCTTAGCGTTCAAAAAAACAAAGCAAAAATGTTTCTCTCCGTATCATTTAAAATTTTTATTTGTATCCTGATCAACGATTGTGTTAAAGTGGCGGGAGAAAATAGAAAAGCATTTTAGCCTGAGATAAGCTTTCCTCCTCACAGAAACCAGTGTGAACAACTGGGCACATTTCCTCCTCAAAGTTTCCTCAGAGACGAATGAGCCTGGGATCTTTGACCTTGTGGCATCTGGTGACTCACTTTCTATGTGCAAAAGTCATTTTAGTTGTCTGAAGAGGATTTACTAATACAGGCCTATTCCCTTCAAAATAGAATCCCCCCTCCCACCCCCACCCCCCAGAGAATTCTATGCATCCACTAATTGTTTTATGATTTATTTTGAAGCACTTGAAACATTTTTTGTTGGGGGGAGGGGGGCATTTGATTTAATTCACCTAACAGAATCTAGACTGCTTTGTGATCTAGGATTTCAGGATCTGTAACTCAACAAAGGAGATTTATAGCTTTTATGAATGTTGGAAAGTGGGTTACATTCCATTGAAAACTTGCTAGTGATTTTACCCAATATTTTGTGATTTATTGACAAAACATGAGAGAAGCTGTTTAATATATTAGAACATAATTCAAATTCCTGAGTATGTTTTAACCAAGTAAATGACAACTTCAAGTGCAAAATTATTAGGACATTTGTGGTCAGTTCAGTGTATATGACACAGTCTTGCCATAAACATAAAAGTGAGAAGTTAGACTTTAAAGGGTATAACTTTTTCAATGCTATTTTCTATCAGTGTATGAATTTTAAGAAACCAGAATCTAATCTGGAGTTTCATTCATACAAAACTATTTGAGTTCAAACCTTCTTCTCTTATTTTATCAAGACAATGTCTATCTCACAGGACTTTGGTCTTAGAGGAGGAAAAAAAGAGAGCAACAATAAACTCCAATGAGAAACACAGGAAATGAGACTTGTGAGAAAGTTCTTCCAGGCTCTGCATGTTAAGTTGAATGTAGCTGTGTCATTAAGGGCCAAGACCGCAGAAAAACAGGAACTGGTTAGCTAAACATTTTTCACTGATGGGGTCTCAAGAATGTCTTTAGCCCTAGACAGTTTGGTTCAGTGGATAGAGCATCAGCCTGAGGACTGAAGGGTCCTGGGTTTGATTCTGGCCAAGGGTGCATGCCCAGGTTGCGGGCTCAATCCCCAGAGGGGGGTGTGCAGGAGGCAACTGATCAATGATTCTTTCTCATCATTGATGTTTCTATCTCTCTCTCTCTCTCCCTCTCTGAAATCAATATATATATAAAGAATGTCTTTATTTTTAGATATGGATGCTATTGGGTGTGATTGGGCACACCCAGTAAGATCAAAATCCCCAATTAGAAGAGAAGTAGTTCATTGTGTCTGTTGCCTTTGATTTATTTCAAATCTAATAAGTTTCTTAAAAGTCTCCCAATGTCTTCATTTGTGGAAAAATTGGGCTGGCATTTTAACTATGGGAATAACCGTGATGATGGAAAGGAGCTAAGAAGAGAATAAGGGGACCAAAGAGGATTACTTCAGATGGACTTGCCAGAAGATGCCTCTCGAGTGAACAATAATTAAGCTAAGATCCAAAGAAAAAGGATGCACCCACATAACAAGAGTATGGGAAGAGGGTCTATGAAGAAGAAACAGATGTGCCAAGGCCTTGAGGCTGGACAGGACTGATATAGCGAGCCAAAGAGAGAGTGGTATAAAATGAGCTTAGGAAGATGTATAGGTCCTGCAGTAGCTTAGAGGGACTGAAAATTTATGTTTAATTCTAAGTATAGTAGAAAGCCATCAAATGATAGTAAGTAGATTGTGGCATCATCTGATTTTTATTCTAAGATCAACCTCTTTTCTATGTAGAGAATGGGTTGGATAAGGCAAGTGATCGAGTGGTAAGGAGATGGGCATGTTTCAAATGGGCTTTCGAGATAAAATCACCAGCACGTCTGATGAATTGGATATAGGGAGTGAGAGAAAGGATGGATCAAGATACAATGAAATTTCTCACCAAGGCAACTAAAGAGAGGTGGTACCATTTATAAGACAAATAAGGGTGGGGCAACAGGTTTGGGAGGTGTACCAGGAGACACATTGTGAAATTCCTTAGTGGGAATATCAAGTAGGTAGTTGGAATCTTAAGTTCCAGAAAGATATCAAGGATGATGATATTAATGTTGACATTGTTGGCATCTAGATGGAATCAAGGCCATGGAATTGGATAAGATCATGAGAAAGAGCATAGAAAGATGAGATAAAATGCTCAGAATTCCCCAACATTTAGAGGTTGAATAGTGGAGAAAGAACTCACATAAATGGTAAAGAGATGGCAAATGAAAAGAAAATGGTATCCCAGAAATCAGGAGCATATTTCCAGAAATTTTATAGGGCAATCAACTGGGTCAGTGCTGCTTAGAAATCAGCAAATACAAAAACAAAACAAAAAAGTGTCCATCTGATTGGGCAACAAGGAAGTCGTTGTTAACCATGATGAAAGCAGGTTTGATGAAATGGTGGGGCCAAAGCCAGGCCAGAGGGAAAGGGGGATGGGAGGGATGAAGAAGTAGAGACAGCATGTAGAGGACATTCTTCCAAGTAATTTGGCTCTGATGAAAGTGGTTAAAAAACTTTGCTTTCCTACTTGCTGTAAAAGAACAAAACCCTAAGGTCTTGTCATATTACTGTCTGGTTTCCCTTCCTGTTTTGATTGCAAAGTTCTCTTTGCTTCAATTTTCAATTAGCACTAACCGGAAAATCACCTCCTTTCATCCTAGCATGAAACCTGGACGTTATTGTCCTGTAAAGTAACTACTAATTACGTTGGCAAAAGTCAACTTCCTGAAAGCCTGTGTCCTTGCTGAATAAAGATATCATTTAGGTGACCCTGATTTCTTCTTAGAAGCTGAAAATATCTTTCCATGTTCATAAAACCAATTACTTATCCAGGAGAAATATTCCCCTTATAGTTCAGCCAAAAATTGAAAATGACCTTCTAAGGTCAGGAGCAGCTGGGTTCCTATTGTGAGTGTAAGAATAACTTTGAAAGAAGAGGAATTGGTCTGTATTATTCTTGCTTCTGCTTCACCTCCTATCCTGGGCAAGATGTGTGAGGGACTATCTGCTCTCAAGACTTTCTACCCCTTTGAACTATGGACCACGAGGTCATGGTGTCCATCCTAGTCAGGGCATGTGCCCGGGTTGTAGGCTTGATCCCCAGTGTAGGGCCTACAAGAGGCAGCCAATCAATGATTCTCTCATTTTCATCCACAGAAGAAACATCAACATCCTCTAATTGTTAACGTTTTCTTGAAAGAGAGAGCTGGAAGCTTCCAAAACCACCTGAAATATGCCTCCCATCACGGTCTTTGGTCGTTTTGATGACTCCCGTTTGTCAGGTCAACCTCCTCGCTCTTGGGGTAGCTCTTGACTTTGGTGAAGACTTCCAATGGCAAATACTTCAGATTCGAATGTTAAGTATACCATTTAATAATAAAAATGCTTATTCCCAGTGAGGTAGGAAAAAGCAGGATGATTAATTTTGAATATGAGCCTCAGGTTGACAAGAAGATGGCATTTAAGAAATTAGAGAAGGGGGTTTAGAACTGATTGTCCTTAGGCTTATCAAGTGAATGGTTTCTACTAACTAGTCAAGAATAAGGGAATTTGCCCTAGCCGGTTTGGCTCAGTGGATAGAGTGTCGGCCTGCGGACTGAAAGGTCCCAGGTTTGATTCCAGTCAAGGGCACATGCCCAGGTTGCAGGCTCAATCCCCAGTAGGGGTCATGCAGGAGGTAGCCGAGCAATGATTCTCTCTCATCATTGATGTTTCTCTCTCTTCCTCTCCCTTCTTCTATAGCAGTGGTTTTCAACCTTCTGGCCCTTTAAATACAGTTCCTCATGTTGTGACTCAACCATAAAATTATTTTCGTTGCTACTTCATAATTGTAATGTTGCTACTGTTATAAATCGTAATGTAAATATCTGATATGCAGGATGGTCTTAGGTGACCCCTGTGAAAGGGTCGTTCGACCACCAAAGGGGTCACGACACACAGGTTGAGAACCGCTGCTCTATAGCAATAAAAATATATTTTTAAAAAAAGAATAAGGGAACTTATTTTCAGAAAACAGGGGCCTGCCATTAAGAGAATCATTAAGTGCCTTGTCAACATGGCTCAGCGGTTGAGCATCCACCTATGAACTAGGAGATCACAATTTGATTCCTGGTCAGGGAATATGCCCGGATTGTGGGCTCGATCTCCCATGTGGGGTGTGCTATGGGATGTACCACCCATTTTGAGGCTGTTCTACTTGGAGAACAAAGTGTGAGTCTTATTGCCTGGTGCATCTATAAAAGCCAGGTCAACATTTTTTGATATATTACAAACTCCACAACAACCACTTCCAAACCACTGAAACAGGCCTGAAGCCATTCTGGCTGGTAAGTAGCTGCAATTTTGCAAAACAAAAGTGAGAAATAAAAACAGATAGAGCCTAAGATTTCATCCCATGACTGTGTTAACTGGGTGTGGATGGGGAATACGCACACAGGAATACGCCTATAAAGCTGGGTTTTGGATTGTGGTTTTTGTCATTTAAAGAGAGACCAATATGATCTGACCGGCATGACTCAGTGGTTGAGTGTGGACCTATATGAATCAGGAGATTGAAGTATGATAGCAACCATCTCAGGTAGAAACTGTAGTTTAACTCTAATCCTGTTGTTTGGCTTAACAATAGAAAAGTTATTTTGATTCTTTGAATTGTATAAATCATCCCATTCGATTGAATGACTATCCCATTGATTGTTATCTTACTGGTTTTAGAAAGCACATTCTTCTGTACCTGGGAAACAGGACAGCACAATTATCCTAAATTGTCTTAGTAGCCACAGATAATGCGTTCCAGTTGACTCAGTGGTCCCAAGACCAGGACAGCACAATCACTCTAAATTGCCTCGATGGCTCTAGATAATGAATTCCTGGCAACTCAGTGGTCTCAAGACCCGAGGGCTCTAGATAATGTGTTCCTGTCAACCCAGCGGTCCCAGATAATGTGTTTCTGTCAACTCAGTGATCCGGAGACCCAAAACTGTAATTAACATGCTTAATTCTGCTTCTGTTAACTGCTTTTTGCAAACCAGAATTTTCCCAAATCCTCATTCCAAACCCTGGGATGTGATCAATACCTTTGTGATTTTTGCCTATATAAATCTTATTACTATGAGATTTGGGGAATGGCCCCTCATAGTCCCGGATTGCAATAAATGTGACTCTTTAATTCGACTTCTTGAGGCGTCCTTCTGTGATTCGCGGGGTACATTACAACAAGATCACGGTTTGATTCCCGGGGCACATGCCCAGGTTGCAGGCTCCTTTCGTGCAGGAAGAGGCAGCTGATTGATGATTCTCTTTCATCGTTGATGTTTCTATCTCTCTCCTTCTCCCTTCCTCTCTAAAATCAATAAAACATATTTAAAAAAAAATAAAGAGGGACCAATACGTCTTTTCTATAGGGATTCTTGTTAGTAGCTTTTAATCCTCTTATTATTAAAAGGATTGCATCTTGAAATTAAATGGGTAGATATTTATAGCAACAAGTACAATGCAGATAAATATTTTTGGAAGGTAAAATCCTTATTAAATAAAATGAATTTTTATAAGTTTTGAACTGTTTAAATAAACTTTCACCTAATTGTCTTTTCATTTGTTTGCTCAATAACATTTTCAAATACATACATCACACTGCAATTGTTTAAATTCTAAGCTATAATTGTACATATTCAATATAAATAACTATCCTTTTAGCAACTGAAATTGGAAATGGGAGGACATTTTTCCCAAATGAACAAGTTGTATGGGATCTGCAAGCTCAAAAGAAACATTTGTGTAAGTGAAAATGGCATGGTATCATTTAATTCAGCCTAACTTCTACTTGACTTGGGAAATCTGTAGCTTTATCTCTGTATTTGTGACTGCTGCATCCAGCTTTTACAGAAAAATGTTTTTTTTTGGAACGAGATTACCCAACCCACTTTTTCACAATATCTTTGGAGGGTTGTAAATATGACTTTCTCTGCTTTCTAGTTGTCGCAATAGCATACGTAGCTAGGTGATTTATCTCAGGTCTCCACAGATATGATGTGGGAAAAGATAAATGCAATTGGAACCAATGTTGAATATAGTCTTGATGTTGGACATTCACCTTCTATGCAAATATTTCTTCACTTTTGGTTTGCTTTCATGAGTCATTACGTAAAAGCAATTGTACAAGTGCAGGGTGTGGATTATCAGCTGGTCTCTGCCTGCTGGGGAGGCAATTTAGACCCAAGATTACAGCAACAGGTCATGTGCAGTAACTACGGCTATTTTTTTGTTGTTGTTAGAATGAAATAATTTTATTTGTGTAGACAGGTTGGAAAAATGTCTGGGCCATTGCTCATGGCTACTTATATTATTTTTTTTAATTCTTTATTAGTTAAGGTATTACAAATGTGTCCTTATCCCCCCCATTAACCCCCATCCTCCCCCGATTTCTAATACCGACTTCTGCGCATGGGCCACGAAGTTTCAATCGCACTGTACGTGTGCGCCTGCACATGGTATTTTGTGGAAGAGCCGCACTCAAGGGGCCAAAGAGCTGCATGTGGCTCACGAGCCGCAGTTTGCCGACCACTGACTAACCCAATAGCACCAGAGAAGAGATGGATGCTAAAGGCCTACAGAACGACCTACTCCTTGAGCATTGTTCCCCTGTGGCTAGACTGTGGTGAGCCTTGCTACTCAGAAAGTACTTGCTACTTAAGAGGCTGGGGTAGCATCAGTATCCTAGACCTGCTGAATCAAAATTTGCCCTTTAACAAATCCCCTCCTAATGTAAGGATAACTTAAAATTTGAGAGGCACTCGGGGGATTGTCAAGGGCGGGGGAAAAAGGAGACATATGTAATACTCTTTGTAATACTTTAAGCAATAAAACAATTAAAAAAAATAAAATAAAAAATAAATAAAATAAATAAAACCTCAACAATAAAAACCTATAAAAAAAAATTTGAGAGGCACTGATCTAGGCCCATAATTGTATTTGATTTCTACAAATTATCCAATGACTCAGGATATCGCTTTTCCTCTCCTACCCACTTCTCCTCCTCTTCCCTTTCTTCTTCTTCCCCTTCTTTTTTTTTTTAATATGTCTTTATTGATTTCAGAGAGAAGACAGGAGAGGAAGAGAGAGATAGAAACATCAATGGTGAGAGAGAATCATTGATCAGCTGCCTCCTGCACACTCCACACTGAGGATCCAGCCCACAACCCAGGCACATGATGGGGAATCGAACTGTGATCTCTTTTTTTTTTTTTTAAATATATTTTATTGATTTTTTACAGAGAGGAAGGGAGAGAGATAGAGAGTTAGAAACATCGATGAGAGAGAAACATCGATCAGCTGCCTCCTGCACATCTCCTACTGGGGATGTGCCCACAACCCAGGTACATGCCCTTGACCGGAATCGAACCTGGGACCTTTCAGTCCACAGGCCGACGCTCTATCCACTGAGCCAAACCAGTTTTGGCCGAACTGTGATCTCTTGATTCATGGGTCAACACACTCAACCACTGAGCAACATCAGCCAGGCTTGTCATTTTTTCTGTGCAATTTTTTCCCCCACGTGTCTGAAGGGAAAACTGTTGAGGCCTAACCAATTTTGGGGTTTGAGTATGGTATTTTTCTCCCGCATTTATTCAGATATAACTGACATATACATTGTGTAAGTTTAAGGTGTTTAACGTGTTGATTTGATACATTTATATATTTCAAAATGATTACCACCAAAGCATTAGCTACCATCTCCACCACATCACATAATTACCATTTATTTCTTGTGGTGAGAACATTGGAGATTTATTCTCTTGGTAGGGAAGTGTAGTTGGGAAAAATGTATGGGGGATAAATGGTGATGGAAAAATATATACATACATACATATGTACATACATAAATATTAAATGAATAAATATAAAATAAAATATTTCTTCTCTTAGCAACCTTCTTTTTTTAAAAATATATTTTATTGATTTTTTACAGAGAGTAAGGGAAAGGGATAGAGAGTTAGAATCATTGATGAGAGAGAAACATCAATCAGCTGCCTCCTGCACACTCCCTACTGGGGATGTGCCCGCAACCAAGGTACATGCCCTTGACCAGAATCGAACCCGGGACCTTTCAGTCCGCAGGCCGATGCTCTATCCACTGAGCCAAACCAGTCAGGGCAGCAACCTTCTTTTTCTTGTTTGTTTATTAATCCTTACTCTAGGGTTTTTTCCATTGATTTTTAGAGTAGAAAAGAGGGAGGGAGAAGGGAGAGAGAGAGAGAGAGAGAGAGAGAGAGAGAGAGAGAACATTGATGTGAGAGAGACACATCAATTGGTTGCCTCCTGAATGCACCAGACCAGGACCAGAGATGGAACCTGCAACCCAGGTACGTGCCCTTGACCTGGAATGGAACCCTAGACCCTTGGCCCACCGGCTAGTGTTCTAACCACTAACCTACATTGCCAGGGCAACTTTCTTTTTTTTTTTTTTAAGAAAAGTTTTTAAATGACCTTTTCAACAGACATAAAAAAACTTCCAGATACATTCTGTTCAGTTGTCTCAAAGGATGTCTAGAAAAAGCCTCGAGTACATATGCTCCATCGTCTGGATTTTTTTTCATCTTCAAAGATAACCAAAGTATCCAAATTCCCTTATCTATTTGAAAATACTAGATGGTATCCCCAGAAGATTTTAAAAAGCATCCCTTAATGTATCATCAAAGCTAAGGTTAAATTTAAACGTATCACTATGCTACACACTATGTAAAAATGTCACAAAGGTGCTCAAACTGAAAGGAAAGTTTCTTCTGCTTCAGCGTGACTCAGACAGGATCCAAAGAGGAGTTTTACAGTCTCCTTTCTGGGTTTTACGGAGAATTTGCCCTTCTGTGTTAGCCTCTTACGTCACTTAAAGGGGCACAGGAAAGGGCATCTTAGCAACTTTCAGGTATATAATACAGTATTATTAGCCATAATCGCCATGCTGTACACTAGACCCCCATGTACATTAGATTTTGTAACTGTGCGTACCCTTTGGCCAATACCTCTCCATTTTCCCCACCCTCCAAACTCTCGTAACCACCACTCTAATCTCTCTTTCTCTGAGATCAAGCACCTCTTACTCCTTAATAATTCAGGGCATATTTCCTAAGAACAAAGATCTTCTCTTATGTAATCACAATACAGATATCCAATTCATAAATTTAACATTGATATAATACTGTTATCTAATCTACAGTTCATATTCCACTTTCAGCATTTGTCTCAAGATGTCCTTTCTAGAAATTTATTTTCTGATACAGGATCCAGTCCAGGAGCACAGGTTACATTTAACTGTGTAACTGTCTCTTTAGTCTCCTTTAATTAAAACATTTTTTTGTCTTTGTCTCCCAACAACAAAGAAAAATGGAGTGACATTTTTAAAGAGTATAGGTCAATCATTAATTTTTTATTCTTAAACTTACATTATATATTTTCCCCCTAATTTTTATCATGTTTTACTCTATAGTGTTTTTTTAATGGGCTTACATTCTCAATTTTAATGTAGTCAAATTCATTATTGTTGTTTTTTTAAATAAAACTGCTTCCTGCCGGGCTGGTAAGTCTCTGTGGTTGAGCGTTGACCCATGAACCAGGAGGTCATGGTTCGATTCCCAGTCAGGCGCATGCCCGAGTTTTGGGCTAGATCCCCAGTGCGGGGCATGCAGGAGGCAGCTGATAGATGATTCTCTCTCATCACTGATATTTCTATCTCTCTCTCCCTCTCCCTTCCTCTCTGAAATCACTAAAAGTATATATTTTTAAAGAGGTAATAAAAACTCACTTCCTAATATTATATTTGTATGGTGTAAAATACTATTTAATGGTATGCAATTGTTCATTTCCTCCCAACTCAACATTCAGTGATGTCACATTGATAGTTTAAAAATGGCTATGGTGGGAGTATTTATACCATGGAAATCGGCAAATGCTACAAATCAGAATTTTTTTTCCTGGAGAGCCAATTGTTCAACATTTACCCTTAAACCATTGACTTACACATTTTTTCTTGGTTTTTCTCCCTCCCCTGCCCCCTTCCCTATTCCTCACAATACTTTCTAAGATCATCCCACAAATAAACCATTTGCACACAAATCTTCATCTCAGTGTTTGCTTTGGAGAAATGCAAACTAAAATAATAGAAGAGAGAAATCCAGTTGTTCCAAGCTGACACTCTTTCTCGCCTCTGGGTCCATGAGTTAGAGCCAGGGAGGCTGGTTCCCTTAGCACAGAGCTGGCCAGCTCTTAACCACCCTTATAGATGAGCGCAGTTCCCAAGCCATGAAGAGTTGTGAGCCCCACTGTCACTGCAAGGGGGCCTTAAGGAACTCCCAGCCTGTGAAAATCTATATAAAAGGAGACATTCGGGAAAGAAGCTGATGTGGAATCAAAAGGAATTGCACCTCTTACTCAGCAAAGCTTGTGGGTGTGATGTGTGTGAAACTCATGGGCTTCAGTGTGCTTAGGTCAGTGGTTATCAGACAGAAATTCTGATCCAACAAAGTAAATATTAAAAAATTCTGGGTCAAGATATAGGATTGTCAGCTTTTAATTTTGCCAAATAGAACATTAGGAAACAAAGCAAACTCTTGTCACTTTTATTTTAATGGATACGTTGGTTGGACTTTAAAACATAAAAATAAATGCTATTATCATAGGATATCTCGTTATGGGATAACTTTGGCTTCATGGAGAACTTAGGACATTTCCTTTCTATTTCTCACTTTTCTTGTGGCTGGTAAACATGTCTTGAGGAATCATCACCCATTCCACATGGACTTTGGGGAACATTACTCTTCTGATCCAGGTTCTTTCTAATGGTTTCACAGTATAGAAAGAGAAACTCAGGTGAACAAAAAATAAAAGAAGGGATGAACAACATAAACTGATGAACAAAAATAGATCTAGAGACAGAGAAGCATCGAACAGACCATCAAACCTCAGAGGGAAGGCAGGGGAAGTGGGGGTGGGGGTAAGAAATCAACCAAAGAACTTGTATGCATGCATATAAGCATAAGTCATGGGCACAGACACTAGGGGGGTGAGGGCCTGTGCTGGGGGGTGGGGGTGGGCCGGGGAGAGGTCAACAGGGGGAAAAGGAGACATATGTAATACTTTCAACAATAAAGAATTAAAAATAAATAAGTAAGTAAATAAATAAATAAATAAGGAGGGAATGGGTGAATTAATGGAAGGGATACAGTGGAAACCACACTCTCCATCTTTCAGGATTTTTTTTCTCTGCTTTCCTCTGTACATCTCTTCTGCCTGTCTCTCCCTCTTCCCATTGCATTCCTCTGTGGACTCATCTTGGACTTGACCTGATAGTTTACAAACTCTGGGCCTGAATACACAGCATTTACTGAAGACTTCCTTCTCGGTGTCTGTTATAGGATAAACTGTGTCCTGCAAACAAAATATGTTCATCCCTAGCTGGTTTGGCTCAGTGGATAGAGCGTCGGCCTGTGGACTGAAGGGTTCTGGGTTCGATTCTGATCAAGGGCACATGCCCAGGTTGTGGGCTCAATCCCCAGTAGGGGGCATGTAGGAGGCAGCTGATCAATGATTCTCTATCATTGATGTTTCTCTCTCTCTCCCTCTCCCTTTCTTTCTGAAATCAATAAAAATATATTTAAAAAAAATATGTTCAAATTCTAAACCCCATATCTGTGAATATGGCCTTATTTGGAAATAGGGCCTTTGCAGATGTAACTAAGATGAGGTCATTAGGGTGGTCACTAATCCAACATGACCAGTGTCCTTAGAAGAAGAGGAGAAGAAACACAGAGACAGACATGCACAGAGGGAGAACAATGTGAAGACAGACACACAGAGAGAATGCTATGTGAGGATGGAGGCAGAGATTGGAGTGATGCATGTACAAGTCAAGGAATGCCAAAGATTGCTGGCAACACCAAAAGCTAAGAGAAAGGCACGGAGCAGATTCTCTCCTTGTGCCTTCAGAAAGAGCATGGCTCTGCTGGCGCCTTGATTTTGCACTTCTGGTTTCCAGAACTATGACAGAATACATTTCTGTTATTTTAAGCCACCAAGTTTGTGGTCCTCTGTTGCAGGACTCCTAGGAAACTAATACACTATCCTGGCCGAAGTTGCTGAGAGAAGCTGATTGGCTTCCCTCTGATCAGCCTCACTTTGCTTCCCAGCCTTGGCATCCAGGCGTGGGGCAGTTGGACCTACATGTCTAATACAGGAAAGCCTGAAGTCTAAGACCCCCTGGAGAAAGGCCAGTGAGTGTGGCCAGTGGATTGAAGACACTGAGCGGAAGAAGACTCACCCTTCAGTTTCCCATTGGCTTGAGCCGGAGTTTCAGGAGGCACAATGAACTCTAATAAAAAGTTTCCCGCCCTGACCGGTTTGGCTCAGCGGATAGAGCGTCGGCCTGTGGACTGAAGGGTCCCAGGTTCGATTCCGGTCAAGGGCATGTACCTGGGCTGCGGGCACATCCCCATGATGAAATATCTTAATTTCTCCTGATCGATGTTTCTCTCTCATCGATGTTTCTAACTCTCTATCTCTCTCCCATCCTCTCTGTAAAAAATCAATAAAATATATATTAAAAAAAAAAAGTGGGCGACGCAGAAAAATTACTAAAGGAGTCTCGATATTTGATCTCTGGAGCACGCCTGAGCCTTCCCCTCCCCCTTCCTCTGCCCCCCACCCCCAGGCATTACCTTTGCCTTTCTCTCTCCGAAGCCCTTCTTTTGCTTCTGTAACTTGTTTCCTGAGCCTATGCAGCCCAGCTGGGTCACTTCTACTACTTTCTAAATAGACTTTCTCTTATAATTTGAAGGGGGAAAAAAGTATTCATCTGGGCTCTTTATGGCAACAACAGGCAGGATAGAGATTCAACAATAAAAACAAAACAATACGCATCAGCACCCCAAGACCTTAGGTGGGGTGTATTGTGTTTCCATAATCAGATTGAAAAAGCTGAAACGGGAAAAATCTTTTCCTGGAGCTTTTTTGCCATTCTTGGAATTCCTTCACATTCCAGCTGGGAAAACAGGCCTCGGGATTTGCGGAGCCAAGTTATGAATCATTCCCCCCAAATAAATAATAAAAGCTGAATTTGAGTCAGACCAGCAAATCCATCAACTGTCAGTCTGGGAGCTGTGGTGTGCTGGTGAGCAGCCAGCAACCAGCTCTCCAAGAGGAAAGGCCCTGAATGGCAATGTTTGCTGGATTTTGACACCATGGCTAATTTCAAATCACCAACCTGAGGACAACGAACTTGAAGTTGGATGGAGATGTGCGCAACTGACACTCGAGCTAGCTTTTGTACCCTATTGCTTAGGAGTGTCTTAATCGTTGTCCTTGACATCTGTAGAGAACTTTAAAATATTTACTTATCCCAGGTGTTTTACATAAGATCTCGTTCATACTTGACATTCTTTTCTAATCCTTACACTTGATGAGATACATACTATCTGTATTTTATAGACCATAAAGTTGAAAGCCTAAAAAAAATAATCAGTTTATAAAACCAGGTAGTGGAGCTGAACTAGGCAAGTTATTTAACTTGAATAGCTTTTGTTTCCGTTTTTGCAAAATGGTTGGGAGGATTTAATAAGCTAATGCACGTAAAATTCTTAGCACATTGCCTGATATGCAGTTCTCTCCATTCCGAGTGCAATAAATATTCATTGTAGAACATTAGAAAGTACCAATATGCAAAAAAGAAAAAAATTTAAAATACTTCTGACTGCTAACAATCAGGGTGCAGCATTCTGGTTGTGGCTTAAATATGATTTATGAATGGCAGTCCAAGCACATGAAATAATTTTTTTTTAATAATGAAGCATTTGAGCAATTGTTGAAAGCAATTCTGTTTGGATGAGGATGAAAGCTTAGGTTGCATACCAATGTATGTAAATTACTTTTTAAAATAAATTAGAGCAGGAATAATATGTCATTGCCATTAGGGGTGCTGTGATGTTCTCTCTGGAGAGGGAGTCCTAAGAAGGAGTGCAGTCAAAGCCCAGGGCATTTAACAACCATAATGGGACACGCATGGGGATACGCAGTACTGGTAAATTACACCTCTCACGAATGCTGCAAGAGAGATGGAGGGAGAACTGAGTCGGACAAATTCATGGTTAGACAGGGAGAGCTATTGTGTTTCCTGCAAACCCAGTCTGTTGTAAGAGCTCCCTGGAGCACTGTGTTGAGAAGGGTAATGGGGCCTTTCTCTGGGGTAAGAGGCTGAAGGGAGGGGATGTGGGAGGTTGGCGGGCTGGCCCCACCCTTGATCGGGGTGTGGGGGGCCGATCAGGGGAAGGGCCAGCCGGTGGGAGGGGCCCTGGGTAGTTGGCAGGCTGGCCCCGCCCCCTGGTCAAACTCTGGGTCTAGGGGACAATTTCCATATTACCCTTTTATTATATGGGATTATTTTTTTATCTTTATTGCTGAAAGTATTACATATGTTCCCTTTTCCCCCCACCATTAACTCCCTCTAGCCCATGCCCAACCCCCACCCCAGGCTTTCGCCACCTAATTGTCCATAGGATATATATATATATATATATATATATATATATATATATACTAGAGGCCGGTGCACAAAAATTTGTGCACTTGGGTGAGGGGGAACCTTCAGCTTGGCCTGTGCCCTCTCGCAGTCTGGGACCCCTTGGGAGATATCCATCTGCTGGCTTAGGCCCGCTCCTGGGGGATTGGGCCTAAGCTGGCAGTCAGAAATCCCTCTGGCAGCCTGGAGCTCTCAGGGGATGTCCACTTGCCAGCAGGGAGCAGGCCCAAGCTGCAGTCAGACATCCTTAGCGCTGCTGAGGAGGCGGGAGAGGCTCCCGCCACCACTGCTGTAATGGCAGCCGTCAGCCTGGCTTGTGGCTGAGCAGAGCTCCCCCTGTAGGAGCGCACTGACCACCAGGGGGCATCTCCTACATTGAACATCTGCCCCCTCGTGGTCAGTTTGCATCATAGTGACCAGTCATTTCCAGTCGTTCTGCTGTTAGGGTCAATTTGCATATTACCCTTTTATTATATAGGATAGAGGCCTGGTGCACAGGTGGGGGCTGGCTGGTTTGCCCTGAACGGTATCCCAGATCAGGGTGGGGGTCCTGCTGGGGTGCCTGGAAAACCTGGGTGAGGGGCTGATGGCTGTTTGCAGGCTTGTTAAGCCCCCCAGTGGGGACCCTCACCCCAAGGGGGTTTGGCCAGCCTGGGTGAGGGGCTGAGAGCTGTTTTCAGGCTGGCCACACCCCCTTCAGGGTCGGGATTCCCACTGGGGTGCTTGGTCAGCCTGGGTGAGGGGCTGAGGGCCATTTTCAGGCTGGAAGCAGGTATCTGGGATTTATTTAACTTCTATAATTGAAACTTTGTTGCCTTGGTCTGGCTTGAAGCCTGGGTTGCCTCTGGCAACTCAGATTTCCAGCCCCTCCTTGAGTGGAGGCCACGCCGGCTGGAAGCAGGTATCTGGGGTTTATTTATCTTCTATAATTGAAACTTTGTAGCCTTGAGCAGAGCTCAGGATCTGCCAGGGCAGGCGGAAGCTTGGCTTCCTCCATCGCCGGGGCAACCCAAGCCTCCTGCTCGCTCCAGCTCCATGGCAGCCACCATCTTTGTGATGGAGTGATGGTTAATTTGCATATTGCTCTTTTGTTAGATAGGATATGTATGAATATATATATGTATGTATATACATACATATGTGTATGTATATGTGTGTGTATATATATATTAGAAGCCCATCCGGGGAATCACTCTTCTGGGTCACATTCTCAATCATTTCTATGAGCCTGAATTCCCCTGAGGGGTCCTGGATTGCGAGAGGACAGGCCAGGCTGAGGGCCTCACCCATGCAAGGGTGGGGCCGGCCCGCCAATCTCCCACATCCCCTCCCCCTGGCCAACCAGCCCAATGGGCCCTGATCAGGGCAGGCCAGCAGGACCCACCCATGCACAAATTCGTGCACTGGGCCTCTAGCAATAATAAATAAATAAATAAATAAATAAATAAATAAATAAATAAAATGTATGACTGGGACAATGAATGAGTAACAGAGTGGTGGCGTCTGTGCATTGGGTTAGCATGTGCATTCAAAATTAATTTTTAAAAAATCACTGTGTGGGCCATATTTCCACAGTTGTGGGTCAGAAAGGTCATTGGACTAAATGTCATTGTTGATAACCAGAGTGGTACTCCTATAGGACAAGGTCATGTGGGTGTAAGAGCAGGCCATGCAGTGGAACCCACAGCAACTGAATCCCTGCTTCTCCAATGGGTACATGCAGCATTGTTTATTATTAAATACTGATAACTAGAACCAACACTTAATACCTTTTCCTTAAATTTTCAGTGATTTCTATGAGCACATTTATACTTGCTATGTGCCAGGTATTATGCTGAGATGCAAAGATTACTAATGATATGTAGTCCTTGCTCTTAGGGCTTAATTACAAGAGGGAAAAATAGAGATATAACAGATAAAAGCAACAAAGTGTTAGTTCTCATTTTCATTTCAGAGGTAAAGTAATAAAGGAATGGGGTGAGCAAGCAAGTCAACAGTAGATTGGGAAGCAGATTCATTGCCTCCAATTTCCTCATCTAAACCATCCACGTAATAAACACACTGCCATTGCCAAGAACCTCTGCCTTCCTGACTTCCGTCCCAGCTCTCTCTGGCCCACTGACAGCTTGGTATGAGCAGTGGGGTTTTTGAGCCTGGTGTGTGCTAGCAGTGCTGTTAGCATTCTTTTGTTCAGAACAAGAATATATTCTGAAAAGAGCAGCTCATTCTGCATTTATCGATATTTTCACTAAAATGATACAATGGCAGCCAGTCAATTATTGAACAATTTGAACAATAAAGGGAATTCCCTTGAGGAATTCATATTAATGCAGAATGCACAAGACTGAAAGGCATTTGGAAAGACAAAAAATAATAAGAGAAACAGACTAAAAAAAAAAAAGGCTCAGTTCAGTGTTTTCTTTTTGTTTTTGTTAATCCCATCGAGGGTATTTTTCCCACTGATTTTTAGAGAGAGTGGAAGAGAGAGAGAGAAACATCTCTATGAGAGAGACACATGGATTGGTTGCCGCCCCCACATGCCCCAACCAAGGCTGGGGATGGAAACTGCAACCCAGGTACGCACCCTTGACCAGGAATCAAACCCAAGACCCTTTGGTGGTCAGGCCAATGCTCTAACCACTTAGCAACACCAGAAGATGTAAGCAAAAGTGTGGGAAAATTATTACAAGCAGATTCAGACTCCCCTCATGGGGAGGGGGTCCCAATAATGGGCTGCCCTTTAAAGCCTGGTAGTGCAGGGATTTATATTTGCTACAAGCCTGTTTCTGTATCTATCCATGTCATCACCTGATTGATTCCCTCAGTTGTTCTTGCCCAGCAACAGACCTGAACTTTCCCTGTTTCTTTTTTGTTGTTGTTGTTCTTTCAGTTTTTTTTTATTTCAAGAAAAATGATTTTAAATATAATAATGTTACATGCAACAAACCTTAATATTTCAAGAAAAACGATTTTAAATATGTTACATGCAATAAACATTAATATTTCAAGAATAGAAGGATTTTAAGTATAATTATATTACCAAAACTGTACTAACTAGTATAATATCACAAAAGTTGTAGGAAATATTAAAAATCTGCATAACAAAATTACTTCTATTATATTCTAGTATATATTTTTTCCCATCTGGCTCTATTTTTGTTCATCAGTTTATGTTGTTCATTATATTCCACCAATGAGTGAGATCATATGATATTTATCTTTCTCTGACTGGGTTATTTCACTTAGCATAATACTTTTAAAGTCTATTTTGTTGGATATGAGTATTGTTACTCCAGCTTTTTTTTTTTCTTTTTCATTTGCATGGAAGATTTTTTTCCATCCCTTCACTTTCATCCTGTGTGTGTCTTTTGTTTTGAGGTGGGTCTCTTGTAAACAGCATATAGTTGGGTCATGTTTTTGTATCCATTTAGCTACCCTACACCTTTTGATTGGAGCATTTAATCCATTTACATTTAGGGTTATTATTGAGAGGTACTTATTTTTAGCCATTTTAATTCTGTATGGCTGGGTTTCTCTCTGGTTCTACATCTCAGCAATCCCTTACAGCAATCCCTTTAGCATTTCTTGTAATGCTGGCTTGGTGGTGATGAACTCCTTTAGCTTTTTTTTTTTTTTTGTCTGGGAAGCTCTTTATTTGACCATATTTTGAATGATAGCCTTGCTGGATATAGTAATCTTGGTCTCAGTTCCTTGCTTTCCATTACCTTGAGTACTTCATGCCATTCCCTTCTGGCCTGTAGAGTTTCTGATGAGAAATCAGGTGTCAGCCTTATGGGAACTCCTTTGTAGGCAACAGTTTTCTTTTCTCTTGCTGCCTTTGAAATTCCCTTTTTGTCTTTAATTTTTGGCATTTTAATTATGATGTGTCTAGGTGTGGGTCTGTTTGGGCTCTTCTTGTTTGGGGTTCTCTGTGCATCCTGAACTTGTGTGACTTTTTCCTTTACCAGGTTAGGTAAGTTTTCTACCATTATTTCTTCAAACACCTTCTCTATTCCTTTCTTCCTTTCTGCCTCTTCTGGCACACCTACTATTCTAATATTGTTGCATTTCACATTGCCCCACATCTCCCTTAAGCTGTCCTCCTGTTTTTTAATTGTTTTTTCTTTTTGGTCCTCTAATTGAGTGATATTTTCAACTCTGTCTTCTAATTCACTGATTTGATCCTTAGCTTCCTCTCATCTGCTGTGTATTCCTTCCAATGTGTTCTTTATTTGTGTTATGTCATTCTTTATCTCAGACTGTTCTTTTGTCACAATTACTATATCTTTTTTCATATTGTTGAACATCTTTAACTTCATTACTCTGAACTCTTTCAGATAAATTTCTTATCTCTGCTTCATTTCTCTCTTCTTCTGGAGAATTCGCTAGTTCTTTCATTTGGGGGTTCTTTGTTTTCTCATTTTGGTTGTCTGTTTAGGTTTGTGACTATGTTTTAAAGTAGATCCTCTATACCTCTCAATCTCTAGTGCAGAACAGTGTTGAAGGCTATTTCTGACTAATTGGATCAGGCAAAGACTCAAAGCCTCCAGAGACCACCTCTGTCTACAGACTAGTAGGATTCTGACTTGAATTGCTCCCAGGTAATTGTCCTCAGGTGTGGTGAGAATTTTTTCAACAGGGTGGGGCAGTTGCTTCTTCCTGGAGGCTAATTGTTACTTTTAATCTTTTAAGTGGCCTCAGGGAAAGGTGTTTTCCAATAGGGTGTGTCAACTGTATTTCCCCCAGATGTCTATGTGAGAAAGATGTCCTCCACTGTGTGAGGGAATGACTCAACCCAGGAAACTTGGGGTGTCTGCCTTCTGAGCTCCATCCCTAGAGTCCCCAGTCCTGGTTTCTGCTCTCACAACTCTAGTCCACTTCACCCTCCCTCTGCCAGAGCACAAGGTGGGTGGCTCCACAGGAAATTTTTGTGCATTGTCCCTTTAAAAGGGTGCTCAAACTTTCAGCTGCCACTCCCTGGTAGACAGCACCCCACTGCTTTTCACAACTAGATATTATGTGGGTACCCTCCTCAATTTGGTGCTCTCTGCTGGGGAGCCCAGCTTTGGGATCAGACCCTAGTAGCTCTCCGTGGCACCCCCCCTCCCCCACAACTGAGATATCTCTCTGGGACTTCAGTTCCTGTCTGTGGGCACCTGGCCAGCCCTTTTGCAACACCACCCCTCCTACCAGTCTCTATGCGGCCTCCACCTTTGGTCCTTGGTTATCAGGGTTCTCTCCTGTGAGTTTTCCATTGACTATTCAGGAAGCTTTTCCGAATTTCAGTTGTAATTCCAGCTTGTTCCTGGGAGCAGGTTGGTGCAGCATCCTCCTACTCTGCCGCCATTTTTAATCTCTCCAAGTTAGTCAGATAATATTTTTTTATTCTTGATCTCTCCCTACCTCTTTTCTCCTAAGACAACAGGCATCTTCTCTGTTTCTATGTGGTCTCTCCCTGTTCCTATGCTGAACTTTCTGTTTCTATGCATTTGTACACTTTGTTGCCTATTGCCCTTGTTGCTGCAGCCTCCCCCCACCTCTCCCACACACACCCCTTGTTTTCCCATGCCTCCCTCTTTGAGTCCAGAAACATTTTATTATTTCTGCTTGGTTGGTTTCTCTGATTAGGCTTGCTCAAACTGCCATGTCTTCCCCTGCCTATGTTCCACTTGCCTTTGTTTTGCCCTGCCCTATCTACCTGCATTTCAAGTTAATCCTCTCAAAATTATGTCACAGGTGCCGATTTTTCTTTAGAGACTGCTAAATGGTCTCCAGTTTCACTGCTATAGTAGTAACTTACAAACAGCACTCACTAATCAGGATGTTTCCGTAGAATGCTACATTAACAAAACATGAACATTTGAATTAACACTGGTAGGGGGCTGGTGATCCACAAATGACTTCTTTAGAGATGAAAAGTTACTTACCTTAAAATTAAATGGACGATTTTCCCAATCAGTTATTAAAAAAATGGTTATTCTACTGTCCCTTTTTGTGGAGGAGACTATATAGTAACTGACAAATCTTTCTAGATTATTCCTCCATTAAAAATAATTTTTTTGAAGCTCTCCCTTTTAATTATGTATATTTAAAACTTGGGAAAGGAGGGCCTCACCAGATAACTCAGTTGGTTAGAGCATTGTCTCTATGTTACTGCAAAGAGGACCTGGCCCTGAGCAGTCTGTCTAGGGCTGGCCGCTGGTGTGGGGGCTCTTAGTGCAGGAAAAATTTCACAACACGAGTCCAGGTGAGTTTTAGAGGACGTTTATTAAAGCTGGGGACAGTGAAACAGGAAGGGCTGGGGAAATGAGCTTAGGCCCTTTTCCCCAAGGAGTCAGAGAAAAGAGGACCTTGGGGACAGGTTCAGGGGGTTTGCCTGGAATGAACTGTCAACTGCCCATTGCTGCTCTGGTTGCAAGCCTTGAGGGGAGGGGACCCTTAGAGTTTAGGAGATGCATGCCTATGAGGGGTAGAGCCGGGGAGGGAAAGCACAGATGGTTGGGAGGGAGAGCATGCACTGGACCTTTGTTTTGAGGGGTTTTAAAGGCTGAGGGTTTAGGGATCTCTTAGAGGAGGATCAATAGAATATTCACCAGCTTTATGTTGATTTACCAAAATGAGATTTATTCCCTTAACTTCATCTGTCCTTGGGCATGGTTGGTAAATGACACTAATTGGATTTCTGCTATCTCCCGAAGTAGGGTGATTTAAACTATTTACCCTCTGTTGGGGAGGAGAAGTGTAAACTATTTACTCTTAAGTGTTCCAGGTTTAGGGAAAATAGGATTTACTAGATGGCTGCAAACTGCTGTTTAACTATCTGTCTCAGTTTTTCTATTTGGCTTGTCCTGGCTCACTGGCCTGTCTTACTGATACACCAAGGTTGTGGGTTTGACCCCCTATCAGAGCACATAAAAGAATCAATCAATGAATGCATAAATAAATGGAACAACAAATCTCTCTCTTCCTCTCTAAAATCAATCAATCAGTAAAAATTTTTAAAAATGGGTAAAGAAATCTGATGGGCTCTAGCTGGTTTGGCTCAGTGGACAGAGTGTAGACCTACAGAATGAAGGGTCCCAGGTTCCATTCCCATCAAAGGCATGTACTTCAGTTGTAGGCTCAATCCCTGGCCCTGGTCAGGGTAGGTGTGGGAGGCAACAAATAGATGTGTCTCTCCTACATTGATGTTTCTCTCTCTATCTCTTCTCCTCCCTTCCACTTTCTAAAGATCAATGAAAAAAATATCCTTGGGTAAGGATTAAATAACTAACTAACTAAATAAATAAGAAATCTAAAAGATAAATAACAGTAGGTTGATTATCTGTCTATGCAATTAGTTTGTCACAATTCAGTTAAGATGGGTATTACCTTATTTCACCCATTCTAAGGTCTTCCTTTTATAATTTTAACCTGTGAAATCACTGGTGGCCAGGCAGTGGTCCTGACATACTGGTCATTCCCTGGGCTTACTTGAATGTGGCTGTTTTTCCTGCTGGCATGACTAAGAACTATAATCCCTGGGTGTCTCAGTGTACAAACCATTTGAGGAGCATTTGAAGATGGAGGAGTGTTATGCCCAGATTTCAGGATCCCCAAGAAACCACATCAGGGAGCCAGCCAGTCCGATGCAAAAGCATAAGAGTCTTTATTCGAGCTAGCTCGGCTCCCCCACCTTGCCGACACAGCAGCAGGAAGCAGAGAGAGATAACTCTGTGTGGAGACGGGTTATATAGGGGGAGTTGGAGGAAGGGGAGGAGAAAGGACTGTGCTCTGCCGATTGGCCAGGCACAAGTCTGTGTCTTGTTCCTGGGTGTGGCTAGCAGAGGCTTAGACTTCCGGGAAGAAGCTCCTTGCCAAGCACGTAGCCAAGGTAAGATGGAGCACTTACCCTGGGGCAAGGTGGAGGGCCTAGCCCTTACCCTGGGGCAAGGTGGAGGGCCTAGCCCTTACCCTGGGGCAAGGTGGAGGGCCTAGCCCTTACCCTGGGGCAAGGTGGAGGGCCTAGCCCCCGCCCTTTCAGAGGAGTACTGGCTATTGTCTATAGACCTTCACTGATACCTTCTCTCCAGATCAAAAATAGTAATGTCATGAAAACTTGCCCAATGGGTGTCGAGTAACACTCCCTCCACGTTCTGCTTGGAGTAGGGTTCGGTATCTGAAAGTGGAGCCGCACAACAAATGAGAGAAAAATACACAAGATAATTTTGCAATATTGGGGGACCAGGCGGGCAAGTCCCGAAGGACTTCCTCCGATGCTCAGGCCGCTCCAAGCTTTTATTTGATCTGGGGTAGCCCTAGGGCAAGGAGGTTTGTCTGGGGTAGCCCTAGGGTAAGGAGGTTTGAATGACACATGGATTAGCTCATTGGTAGACAATTTCCAGAAATAGGCAGAATATCTTATCAACAATAATCAACAAGGATCTACACAAGTATCTAAGGAATTAAGGGAACTAAGGTGGGGATGCTTCAGCTGTTATTACCTAAATTAACTGGGTGGTTCCTAGATTAACTGGGTGGTGCAGTTCTGACCTTTGCTAGGACTTCAAAGGTTACTAGCTTTTGGGGGTCTCTGTCTAAACTCAGCTAGTGAAGATAATGAATGGACTCCGGCAAATGGGAATCAGTGGCTTGTAGAAAATCCCAGGGATATTACTTGAGCACTTAAAATATGCTACATCATTAATGTTATTGAATAATATTGTTTAGAAAAACAAGAACATTGCAATATTATCCAGGGTTGAACTATCAATGTGAAGAAGTTTGAGGACTACCTAACAAATTAATTATTTCACTGGTATTTTCTTTTTTATGCATGCATAACAAAATTTATGCCTCATAGGTGTAAAAGAATACCTTTAGAAAGTAAAGTGAAACATTCTAAGTTATAAGAAAGTATTATGGCATAGTTTAAAGGGCAGCACTTTTAAAAAAATTTTAGTATTGTCTCATGATAAACTTCTTAGAGTTGATGAAATTGGTTGTTCCTTCATAGAACTGAGGTTGCAATCTTCTAGGTCAGTCCCTGGTTAGGGCTGAGTGCAGGAGGCAACACAATCAATGTGTTTCTCTGTCTTTCCCTCTCTCTGCAGGAGGCAACACAATGTGTTTCTCTGTCTTTTCTTCTCTCTAAAAATCAATGGAAAAATATCCTCAGGTGAGGATTAAAAACACACACAAGCCCTAGCTGGTTTGGCTCAGTGGATAGAATGCCGGCCTGTAGACTGAAGGGTCCAAGGTTCAAAAATGTATTATATATTAAACACACACAAACCATTGCATCATATGCCTATAGCAAAGACAGCAATTAATAATTATTTATTAACTGAATGGATGACATCGTCAGAAATGTCCAGGGATCTAATTCAAGCTCAGATATCAAATGTGGTCATGAACTGGATACAGTGGTTCTCAACCTTCCTAACGCCACAACCCTTTAATACAGTTCCTCATGTTGTGGTGACCCCCAATTTCATTGTTACAAATTGAATATAATTAAAGCATAGTGATTAATCACAAAAACAATATGTAACTATATACGTGTTTTCCGATGGTCTTAGGCGACCCCTGTGAAAGGGTCGTTCAACCCCCATAGGGGTCTCGACCCACAGGTTGAGAACCTCTGGTTACTAGAAGCTGTCTAAAACTAAAGCTCATCTAAACCAAACACCTCGGTAGGCTCATTCCAACCAATTTACAACTCAAGCTATCTCTCTTATGCGTCCTTCAATATTCCCTACAAAAGTGGTTCTTTTTCATTTTCCGTATTTCACTAATTTTAAGGAATCTGATAACATAACTTTTATGTTAATGGTTAGCCAGAAATTAAATTTGATGCTGGAAAGGTAACAGTTTAAGTTAGGTACCTAGCATATGCTGATCAATTGTCCTGAGATTATCAAAGGAGAGAAAAAAAACCTCCTGTTTTTTGTTTGTTTGTTTAGTTGTGTTTTGGTGGGGCCGATTATTATTTTTTAAAAATAAGTAAACGACTACATCTTTGGCAGAGGATCCTTCTAGCTTTCAGAAAAGTTCCTTCAACGTTCAATTTGCATAAAATAACCTGGGGGTCTTGTTATGCAGATTTGCTTGGGCAGGTCTGTGATGGTCCTGAGACTGCAGTTTTGACCGCTCCCAAGTGATGCCGCTGGCTTTACACCGTACTTTGCATTGCCAAAGAGCAATTCTCAACCGCCATAAGTCACCTAATTCTCGCATTCAACTTTAAAATGTGATCCAAATGTGCTTGTTTTGCAAGAGAAAAATTCCCAGAAAACATCTGGCCTGCTAATTTTCTTCACCTTCGAACGGGGAAAAAAAAAACGCCATTCAGATTTACATCGCCAGCCTCCACACTTGGCGACCTTAAATAGGCTCTGGAACCAAGGAGCCCGTCTATGACACAGCGCTACGTCTCAGCGTCGCTGCGCCTTGCGGCTCCGGGTCCGCAGAAAACGCCGACCGCGGGAGCCCGGGGGTTGCCCGGCGAACCCAGCCGCTGACGCCACTCATTTCCAGGAACCCAGGGCCCGCCCTCCCTCCCCCCGCGCGCGGCCGCCGATTGGCCGGGAGGGCGCCGGGCGTGACGCAAGGCCCCGCCCCGCCGTCCGTCCGGCTCCGCCCCGC
>NW_005871226.1:2331163-2357373 GCF_000147115.1 Myotis lucifugus | reverse complement strand
CGGGGAAACACCGGCCTGGACGTTCCTTTGGGTAAGTCGGCGGGTACCATCTTTATTCGACTTTTATTGTTTGCTGCCACGTTTCCGCTGGGCTGGCTGGCTAGCGCTTAGTTCCTCTCGGGGGAAACATTGTGAAGTGTTTTCGATCTACCGGCATGCAGAGAGCCTAGGACCCCGGGAGTACACGGAGGACCGAGTTCCGGAGCGAGGACACACAAATGCAGCGGCAGGACCCGCACCCACCGCGGGTCCCGGCCCCCCGCCCCCCCGCCACGCTCTTCATCGACCCCTGAGTCGCGGTGTTTTGACAGCCGCTTATTTTCAGCCATTGCCCTAAGCACGAGGTCCAGGCCATGCTTGGATAATCCAGTTACTCCAAGAAACCCAAGTGCCGTGCTCTCCCAGGAAAAGGTTCCAGGAATAGACAGACTGCGGTGCCTCGGCACAGTTTGAAGACGGCAGCTCTCCCTCCCCAACGCGCTCTCGTTTGCCCGATGAGATGGGGGAGAAAGCCTCCCTCCACGGGGTACCTCGCCAGCCCCCCTGCCCCCCCGCGGCCCTGCTCCGGAGGAGGTCTGCCCTCAATGCGGCCCTGATTTGTAGAGAATTCTGTCACCTTGAGGCAGCTGTGGAGTCCGATGTGGCACCGGCAGAGGGGAGCTGCTGGCCTCAGGCAGGATGTTTGGACCTGAGGATGTTTTTGTGTTGCTGTTTTTTCTTCCTTTTTTTTTTTTTTTTTATGATGTCTTCTTGATCCTCGTCTTTCACCCGTCCCCCTTTTTCTCCCCGGCTCCTGCCCTCCACTCCTCCCCTGCATGTTTCTCCATCTTGCTACATTTCTGACAGTTGTGACTTAGCTAAAAAGTAAATACCAGCTATCAGTACTTTTTCCAAACTCCTAATGTGCTGGCTACAGGTCACGCAATATAAACAGGTAGAACGGCACAAGGTCCTACCTGTTTTTTGGTTTGGAGAGGCCCTGGCCGGGTGGCTCAGTTGGTCACACGTGCTAAGGTTGCGGGATTGATCCCCCAGTCAGGACACATTCAAAGAAGCAACCAAGAAAGGCATAAATAAGTGCGACAACAAACTGATGTTCGTTTCTCTCTCTCAAAAAATTTTTTTAAAATTAATTTTAAAAAGAACTAGGGCGAGCCAGTATTCTAGACAAAATAAGACTTAGAAAAGTTGGACTTAAAGAAATAATGACCACATTGCCCTACCCGGTCTGGCTCAGTGGATAGAGCGTCAGCCTGCGGACTGAAGGGTCCCGGGTTCGATTCCGGTCAAGGGCATGTACCTTGCCTGTGGGCACATCCCCAGTAGGGGGTGTGCAGGAGGCAGCTGACCGATGTTTCTCTCTAATCGATGTTTCTAACTCTCTATCTCCCTCCCTTCCTCTCTGTAAGAAAAAAAATCAATAAAATATATTTTTAAAAAAAGAAAGAAATAATGACCACAAAATAAATCTCACAGTGGCAAAGTGAGTAAAACTGTATGTACAAAAAGTAGATTGATGAATCAAATCTCTGTGTTTAACTTAACCAAGAAAAATATATGAAGTATATGTGAAAAGGAAAACGTTTCGAAAGACTTTACTGCATTGTTTAGAAAGTGATTAAGGCATTAACTTGGCTTAAGGAAATCCAGAAATCCTTTCTTAATAAAAATTTCTTCATGTCTGCATACATTTTACTAAAACATTGACTCAAAGTATACTGTGGTCAGAGTAGTGGGATCATAATGGTTCTCCACCAAAGAAATTAACTCAGGAAAATGTAGGCATTTCCTATAGTCCTTTCTTACAGTCAGTTATGATACTCAAAGCTGTTGGTGTCTAGGAAAGAGCAAAGAGAATCGGAAACAGCTTTTTCTTTGAAAAAAAATTGGGGGAGAGGAAAACAGTGAGAGATGTTCTTTTTGGCGAGAGAAACATGTTTTAGCTAAAAATATGTCTTTAATTTAGCTCTAAGTTAAAATGTTCTTATACCTTGGTTTGCTTAAATCTCCTTTTTGTCCCCTAAGCTGGTAAACTAGTAAGGTCACATATTGGAATAGTTTCTTTGACTAAAAGAAGAGAGTAAAATTTATTTTGCTAGGTAGTGTAAACTCAAATATTTTAAAATATAAGTTGCGATGTCATATTTTGCTAGTTGCTTGAGTCTTTAAAAAATATTAAAGTAGTGTTAAATGCTACTCAAAATCTCAGATAAGAATGCTGTTTAATATTTATCTAAAAGCACGAAATGGAGGTTATATTAAAAAACCAAAAACCTTTGTCAGGAAGCAGTCTATAAAAGAGTGATAGGTGAGTTGATTAAATGATATATAAAATTACATACACAGTCAGCTCATGTATGTAGCATTTTTCATCTTATTTTATGTATATTTGGAAGACCTCCCCTGTTCAAGGTTTTTTGTTTCTTTTTGTTTTGTTTTTAACGAAGAGGAAGTGTTATTGGGTGTGTAAATTTTGTGTTTTCACCACAGAACAGTATTTTACTTAGTCACCACTGTTTTTGTGATAGCTGGTGCTTGGGTGCTTCAATCCTGCACCAGAATTTTGGCTTCTGTCCACGATCAAGTAAACTGCTGTAGCAGCAGCTCTCCCGGCTTTTATTGGTATGGTATTAAACTGGGGGATATGGGGTGGAAATTAAACAGAATTATACTACTTTTGGCAATATAAGTGGAAGATGATGCTTTGTTGACGTTTAGGGAAGTTTTGTGGGGTTATCTTTGTGCCTTTTTAGCTTTGTATAGTACATTTACTGCAGCTGTGTCCAGCCAAGTTACTATAGCCACTCTTATAAACAACCTTAAGAATAAGAGACTCAATTTTAATGACCAATTGATTTCCCTTTTATTAAATTAAATTTAGATAATTTTCTCATTTAATGCAGTAGAAATTTAGAGATAATTTTTTATCAGTTGTTAAATTTAATGCATGGGAATAATTACATCTGATTTCCCTGAAATTGGTTAAAATAGTATTCACCTATTAATTGATCAATTTTGAATAACTATGTACTGTAATTATGTGGACAAGACTCTCCTTAGTTGAGAACTGTGGTAGTAAACACTGGGTTAAAGTATGTTATTGGTTGAGATCGAGGTTGGTTATTCAGCAATTTTGCTGGATAATGGAGCTTTTGCTATGTCTCAAAATTAATTCAGAAACATAAAATTTGAGCTTTTATGCTAGCCTTAAGGTTTCTATTTGATATAAATTTAAATGGAAGATTGCAGTGCTTCAATAAGCCATTTTATTAATTGGAAAAGGAAATATTTGTACTCAGTGTTATATACTCAGATTCATATCAGATGTCATGTTAAAAGAGAACTTTTTAATATGTATATGTTTTTTAATATATTTTCTTGATTTCAGAGAGGAAAGGAGAGGAAGAGAAAGATAGTAACATCAATGATGAGAGAACCATTGATTGGCTGCCTCCTGCACGCCCCCTACTGGGGATTGAGCCCACACCCTAGCATTTGCTCTTGATCCGAATTGAACCAGGGGCCTTCAGTCTGCAGGCTGTTGCTCTATCCACTGAGCCAAACCGGCTAGGGCAAAAGAGAACTATTAAGATTTTTGGATAATTATAGGCTATTTGGAGTGGTTAACAATTAAGGTATTTTTAGATTGAGGATATTTTTCAGTAGTGTTAGAACTGGATGTATGTGCTTTAAATAGATCATGTTTACTCTTAGAAAGTACTAGTAGATTAGTGTCCTGGTCCCCGGAACATGCAGGAAGCAACCAATTGATGTGTTTCTCTCTGTCTTTCCCTCTCTCTCCCACTCTCTAAAAAAAAAAAAAAATTACTGGAAATATCCTCAGGTGAAGATTAACAACAACAACAAAAAAGGAAGTAGATTAGATAGCTTAGAAACTATTTTGAGGAAGGACAGATTTTTCTCCAGTGCAGTCTTGGGTTTTCTAACTGAAGTGGTCAAGCTGCTAAATAGGGAAGTCTTTATCCAAGTATAACATGAAGCCACATTGACTGATGGTCCTGTTTATATATATTCAACATTTACATTTTCTGATTGATATAAATGGGATGATATATAGTTTATAGCTAACATTGAGCCTGGACTCTTTAAAAATTTTTTTTTGAAAATTTATTTATTGATTTTTTTAAGAGAGAGAGATGCATTTTATTCCACTTATTTATATAGCATTCATTGGTTGATTCTTATATGTGCCCTGACTGGAGATCGAACCTGCAACCCTGGTGCTTTAGGACATTGCTCCAACAAACTTAAGCCATCCACCCAGGGTGAGCCTCCACTCTTGATCCCCATAGCTGCCCCCTGTGGATACAAATTAATTAGAGATCAGGTTTCTCAATCTCAGCCCTGTTGATATTTGGAGTTGGACAGTTATGTGTGGAGAGCTGTTCTGTGTGCATTCTATGGTGTTTAGCAGCTCTCCTGGCTTCTACCCACTAGATGCCAGGAACATCTCCCCAGATTGATTGTGGCAACCATAAATGTCTCTCGACATTTGGAGGGCAAAATTGCCTCCAAGTGAGAACAGACTGATAGTTGCCAGGTGAGAGGGGAATTGGGGGGTGATGAAAAAAGTGAAGGGATGAAGAAGTACAAATTGGTAGTCACAAAACAGTCACAGGGGCAGCAGAGGGAATGTAGTCAATAATATTGTGTTAACTATATATGGTGACAGGCAGGTACTAGATTTATCAGGGGGATTACTTCATAAGTTATATTAATGTCTAACCCAGCCGTGGGCAAACTACGGCCCACGGGCCAGATCCGGCCCATTTGAAATGAATAAAACTAAAAAAAAAAAAAAAAAAAAAAGACCGTACCCTTTTATGTAATGATGTTTACTTTGAATTTATATTAGTTCACACAAACACTCCATCCATGCTTTTGTTCTGGCCCTCCGGTCCAGTTTAAGAACCATTGTGGCCCTCGAGTCAAAAAGTTTGCCCACCCCTGCTCTAGACTGTGCACCTAAATGAATATAATACTGAATGTTGGCTATAATTGAAAAATTTAAAAATAAACTGTATATTCACTTCATAAAATTTTTTTAAAAAATGCCTCCAGTAAGAATCACTACTATAAATCTATCTGCCTTGTCTTAGAAGTGTAGTAGCAGTTATTTATTAAATGACCATTGCAGAGTAGTGCTTGTGTTCACAGGGAGCCAAGGGAGAACAAAGGGGATATAGAAGAATGAATCACTATGAAAGGTTCTTTAGGACTTAGGTATATGCCCTGACTGGGAATCGAACCTGCAATTTTGTGGTGTGTGTGACAACACTCCAACCAACTGAGCCACCCGGCCAAGGCATGTTCTTTCTATATTTAAATTCTATAACCTTCTTGAGAATTGACATTATATATTTAAAAAGAAACCTATTTCCTATCGTCCCTCAGGTACTTAAATCAGATTGATTTGGCTGGGGGAAATAGCAAAGAAGTGAAAATTCAGAGAGAAAAAATGTGGATAATTGATTAAAGACATTAAAGACTTAGGGGTTTAGATTTCTGTAAATAATCAAAGTGATTCCAAGAATATGGAGATTTAGAAGCCAAAATACTGGTAGGAGAATTAGGGTTATGAATGAAGTTCAAACTTTAGAAAGAAAGGTATATATATATTATATATATATATATAATCAAATACAGGGTTTGGTAATAAATTGCAAAGTTGATACTCTAAATTTAAGTCTGCAGAACTGGACTTGATGGTCCTAAGGATAATAAAGAGAAAATCTGAAGAGTGACTTGTAGCGGAAGGTGTTTGGTTGTTTGTCATTAGTTACTAAGAAGCACATTCTCAAACTTGTTGCAGAACATGACTAGTTTGTTTCAGTGGGTGATATTTTGTTTTTTGGTTGTTTTCCTGTTACTGAAGTTAAAAATCTTTCTGTTAAGGTACAAATCCTCTCTTGAGCCTCTATTTTTCTCTATCGTTTTTTTCCTTTCACCATAACGTGGGCCTGTCCAGGAAAGATAGGTTGAGTTTAGAACAGCTGCTTATCAGAAGAGAAAGTATGTGACAAGAGAATCTGCATCCTTTAAAAAAAAAAGGGGTGGGGGGGGGGAAAGGTCACATTTGTTTTGCAATTTTTATGGTCCATATATTCTTATGGAACAGGTCTGTAACATTAAGTCCCTAAAACTTGCTAGGTACTTCCTAAGTAATTCAGTCTCTATATAAGGTCTGTGGAGTCTTTTGCTCACAAGTTAAGATTTTTTTTTTTTTGCCATCCTAAAAATATTTATATTGAAGATTATAAAGCATGTATACTAACAAAATAGAAAAACATAATCAACTTTAAATGGTATACCTTAACAAAAATTTTTTTTAGCTTAAATGGCCAAAACATTCCTTTATATTCACATCATAAATTTTATTGGACCAAGAAGCTGACAAGTTTGTTCAAAAGTGATAATGGACAGCATTTTTGTTTTTGTATAGCTGTCTAGAGCTAATATTTTCATATACTATAAATGACATCTTCTCTTTTTCTTCCTAGCACGACATCCTCAAATAAATCCATCAGAATGACACCTTCTCAGGTTACCTTTGAAATAAGAGGAACTCTGTTTCCAGGTATTGTAAATGAGAATTTTTCTTATCTGGTTAATCTTAAATATGGAGGTGTTGTTAGATGAAAATATCTTTATGGCTTGTCTGATACCAGAAATGTGCTTGGAGCATCGTAAACGCAGGGAAAAACAAACAAAAAAACTAAAATTTTCCAAGAAAGCTGTGATTTTAATTTTGCGTATGACAAAGATAATTGGGCTATGATTTTTAAATAGCATAAAAATAAGGGAAATTTTGCTAGTGCAAGAAATTAGAAAAATACTTGGTTAAGATAACTTTTTTCCCAATTTATAAATTTTTATTTTTAGCTTTATTGTGTTTTTTTTTGCTGTCTACTTAAGCAGTGTGAAATAATTTTTATGTAAGATAGCATGTCAAAACAGTATCATACCTGGGTTATATACCTCCTTGTTTAATATACTCTGGCTATACTAGGCAGTTCCTCAAATCTGTTGCATTTCTTTTCTAGAACCATTGGGATTTTCTCAGATTATTTCCTCTAGATCTGTGTTCTGCCCCACTTAACTCTCTTTACTGTAATCTCCCATACTTTCAACTAGATTAAGGTCCCTATTTATCCTTTAAAAAAGAAAAATCAAGGAAGGTATAATAACCTAAGTTTATTATAAGAAATATGGTTACTTTAAAGGATATAAGTATTTCAAATATTTTGACATGAAATCTCTGTACTCAATCACCCTGTGCTTTACGTGTGTATTTAGAGCTCTGAAAACTCCTGAATGACTCTCATACCTATAATTTTAGTTAGGTTTTATAGCCCAAGCTTACAAAATGCTCATGCAGGTGGCTAAACCAACTGTAATTCTAGTTTTTCCAGAGTAGTGCCTAAAGCTAGAAACCGAGCTACTATCAGAATGTGGAGGAATTTGTCTTGACCTTTATCATTTGGGTTCAGTTCATTATATTTTTCTTTATGAATTTTAATTATATTAATTCAGAAAGTGTTGATATAAGTCAAAGACTTCCGTGTGTTTATATCCAGGAAGGTGGTAGACTTTTTTAAAAATATATTTTTTTATTGATTTCAGAGAGAAAGGGAGAGGGAGAGAGAGAGATACATCAGTGATGAGAGAATCATTGATCAGCTGCCTCCTGCCTGCCCCCTACTGGGGACTGAACCCACAATCTGGGCATGTGCCTTGACCAGGAATCAAACTGTGACCTCCTGGTTCATAGGTCGATGCACAACCACTGAGCCACACCCGCCTTGCAGAAGGTTTAGACTTTTGCTAAATAAATGAAATTTAGCAAATATAGATAACTATATGTTGGTTTGTCTATTGATGAGAATTGTTCTGATGACAGTCATTATTTTTATAAGGTGTTCTAGATTTTTCAATGTCTTTTTTTTTTTTTAGGATATTTATTGTTGTTACATTGCTTCTGTCCCACTGATAATTTTCTTGATCTTTAACTTGCTAATAGCTACTGTTTGAATTTCAGGAAATATAAATTATTATTTCTTTAGAATACTTGTATGCATTTAGCGATTGCCCCTTTAAATTGGAAGCTCCCTAGAGGGCAGGAACTATGGTTTGATTAGTCAGTGATCTTGGTGCTTTTTATTGGCTCAATAAATAGTTGAACAAATGAAGGAAAGTTCATTCCTCCACATCCCTCTTTTTCTCTGGTTTTGGGTATGTAAAGGTGGGTCAAGTTAATAATGCAATGCTTGTAATACCTGAATCTAAACCCACCTTTCCAGTGGGGTCCTCCATCTTTGCTAAAGGGTACTCTGCATCCGGTCAAAGTAATACAACTGACTGATCTTTAAAACTAAAAGTGGGAACTTTTCTATTTATGCCACTGTAACTGGTGTTCTGTTTCTTTAGGAGAAGTTTTTGCTATATGTGGAAGCTGTGATGCTTTGGGAAACTGGAATCCTCAAAATGCTGTGGCTCTCCTTCCAGAGAATGAGACAGATGAAAGGTAAGCATCGAAATGTCAGGTTACAGAATAATTGCAATGTTCAGATTATAAATTGGGGGCTGTCTAAGATGACTTGGTATGTTTTTCTTCTTTTAATTTTAATTTTTATCAAAGTTATCACATGTATGTAGATGATAAAGAGTGAAATAGCTTTACAAAGTTTGCTGTGAGGAAAAAGTTCATGTTCCTCAATTTCTACCTCTCAGATAACCATTTTCAACTCTTAGTTGGTTTTTCTCGTACCACCACATCTTACCTAATAATAGACAAACATGTAAATTGACCATCCCTCTGCTACGCTCACCAGCCAATTAGGAGAGTATGCAAATTAACCAACAAAGATGGTGTTTAATTTGCATACATAGGCACGAAGCGGCAGAGTGAGACAGAAGGCTCCGGCTGGAGCAGCGAAGGCCTGGGTCCCGGGTGCCGGAGGAAAACCGGTGCTGGCAGCCAGGGAAAGGGAAGGCCTATTGCACGAATCTCTTCGTGCAACGGGCCTCTAGTTTCTAAATAATAGACTTATATTGCTATTTCTTTTCTTTTTTAACTTTTAGGCAGTATCTTTTGGTTTCTCAGTACATATTCTTGATAAAAGATTTAATTTTTGCTCTAAAGTAACTTTTTTTCAGATGTGTATAGTATTAACTAAAAGTAACAGAATGGAGCACGTACTTGTTTAGATAGTTAAGCTAAGGTAATGAAATGAGTTCACTATGAACATTAAATACAGCACTAAACTTAGCATGGGTATATTGGTGCACTGGGCTGGGAAAGGTAGATCTGGGTGTCGGTTTCAGTTCTGCAGTTAACTGTGGTCTTGGGCACATCTAATATCTAGACCTCGGTTACCTCATTTACACAGTAAAGGGGTTAGGATAGAATCAGTGAATGTCAACAAAGGTGGTGCTTCTCTACTTGGGAATATCTGGGAATGTTATGGGTTGTATGTGTGTGTGGGGGGGAGGTGGTAAGGAGAGATGAGATTCTAAATAGTATATAAATACATGCAATACCCCTAGGGAGAAATACTAAATTTGGTGATTATGAAGCTCAAATTCTGTTTTCCTATGGAGCAGCACTACTAAAAGTGTGGCTTGTGGACCAGTGTTAGACAAAAACCTTAAAAAAAAAACAGTGCATGATGTGAGAAATATACACATTGAGAACAAGCATTTGGAAATGTTTATGGCAGTTTGACATGCTAGGGCATCCATGCATGTCACCATGGGCACACCTTGTTGAATGGGTACTGTTGCAGGACAGATTGGGTAAAACAAACGAGCAAACAAAAACTGGTCCTTCGAAGCAGAGAAGCACTGATGGCAAAGCAAAGGAAAATAAAACAATACCCTAATGTAAGCAAAGAAAAAGAAAAACATAAAAAATATATAGAACATCCTTGTCACTATTTGTCATTAGTGTGCACATTTTCTCAGCCACAAGTAAAGTTCATTGAGAAATGATACTGGAATCACAGAGGAATGGGATGTTGAGTCCTTTCAAGTGGCTATTTTCCCCTTGACTTTTCGGATCAGCCAGTTCTATGAAGTGAAACCTGTATTTTTCTGAACTGTTCCTAAAATACCCCTCTGCTCAGAACTTTTGAGCTTCCCTGTCACCTATCTTAAGTCCATTTCATTCAGCCTCATCAAAGTGATGTGAATAACATGAGGTAACACCTAACAACTTAACTTACGAGACCAGCTATTTTTCACATTGTTGGCATACACTGAAATATATTGATTCATATATGGCAGATAAACAGAGCTTCACAAGCAGAAAGGAAGTAGGCAATACAAAATTATACAAGAAGATAATAGAGAATAGGTGGCCTTCGCATCAAAGTGTTCTGTACCCCGTTTTCACAGTCTCTTAAGCCTCTTCATACCTACAGTCTTGTGGTGACAAAAGCTTTGTTGGGTTTTTTTTCTACTTACAGTTAATTTGAAGGTCTTGGTATTGTTTCTTAACAATGCAGAAAATGTGAGTCACTTTGGTTTTACTTGCTCTCCTTATAGATTTTGGGGAGGATTTGAGGGCAATTCAAAATCATGCAGGTGCACTAAACCTTCTCACTTGCCTGGTTTATTTTTAATTTCATTAGGTTATGTTCATTCTTGCCCTCACTGAGCAGTGCCATTTCATTTTTAACTTTGCTACATTTGCTTGGAGAACTAGAGTGAAAAAGACTAATTGCTTTGCTTTCCATCTCTTTTCTTTATTTAGTGGTTGTTAACCAGAGGCACACATTAAAATAACTTTTGAGGGCTTTTAAATTATACACCTGCCTAATCGTGACCAGTGTGGCTTAGTTGGTTGGCTATCGTCCTGTGCACCAAAAGGTTGCTAGATTGATTCCTGCTTAGAGCACATGTCTGGGTCTTGAGCTCTATCCCTGGTAGGGGGCATGCAGGAGGTAGCCAATCGATGTTTTACTCTCACATCTTCCTCTCTCTCTAAAAATCAATAAACTGTTCTTTAAAAAGATATATATATATTCCTAGGCCTTTTTCCTGGATTGAGAAATAATGTATTAGAGAGGGGCCCCAGTATATTTTTCAAAGCTTCCCACCAGTTATAGTGTGCACATCTGGGGCTAGTTTTATACACTGTAGCTTACTGTTTTATGGATGAGATAATACTGGGAATTTGCCGCCACCCCCCCTCCCTTATTTTTTTTTTTTTTGGTAGCAGAGATGGGAAATAAACTTCACCTTAGAGTTTGCTTGGAGTCCTATGTTGAAAATGATTCTGAGCCTATCAGGGAAAAGTAATAGGGGTACATATGCCAAGCATTTGCTCTCCTTGCTTTAGAGCCGTGATTCTCAACCAGTCATATAACCAATGCCCTATGAAATGTTATCAAATTCCATATGATCAGGCTCTACCCCAGACCTATGAAAGCAGAGTCTCCCAGGAAAAAGTCAGGGTATGTGTATTTTTTAACTACCATATTTTTCTGATAGCTGAAGCTAAGACTTTGGGTGACAGCTGGCTGTGGATATTTCTTAGGAACTACAATTGAGTCAGAGTAAGGATAATGCCTAAAGCCTGTCTTGGCAGCCAGGTGGGGAGCAGTGCTAGCCATCTGGTGACATGGAAGAACATTTGGAACTGCCGTTTATTCACTGAACTGTTCAGGTGGAATTAATGTTTGGGTAATGGTCTATGACAGTGGCTCTCAAACTTAAGTGTTTGTCATCAGAGTTACCAGTTAAATGATAGATTCTTGGCCGCCCCCCCCCCCCCCACCCGATTTTCTAATTTAACAGGTTTAGGTGTGGCCTGAGAATTTGCATTTCTTTTCTTTTTTCTTTTTTTTTTTTTTTAGAATTTGCATTTCTAATAAGCTCCTAGGTCAGTGATGGTGAACCTTTTGAGCTCGGGCATGTCAGCATTTTGAAAAACCCTAACTTAACTCTGGTGCCGTGTCACATATAGAAATTTTTTGATATTTGCAACCATAGTAAAACAAAGACATATTTTTGATATTTATTTTATATATTTAAATGCCATTTAACAAAGAAAAATCAACCAAAAAAATGAGTTTGCATGTCACCTCTGACACGTGTGTCATAGGTTCGCCATCACTGTCCTAGGTGATACTGACCATCCTTGGAGCCACACTTTGGATGCCGCTGGTCTGTGGTTTGAAGCTAATAACCACTTCTAATCATGAATTGTAGTGAATTTTAGAATAGCATAGTTCAAAGGAGGACATTGGGTTGAAACAAGTAAGATACAAATACTGATTGCTTGGCGAGGAGAATAGCCAGAGTCTGGGCAGGACAGAACAAGGGACAATTGGGAACATGAGTTGCTGGCCTTGGCCCCAAAGCCTCTTAGCAGCTATGTAACATCTCTAGCTAGGAAAGCCTGACTCTAGTTTCCACCTCTGCACTACTTGCTTTTTCTGTTTAATACTTCTCCTGGCTCTTTGTATGGCTGGTTTCTTCCCATCATTTAGGTCTCAGCTAAGACAGTTCTTCCTCATTGAGACCTCCCATCCAAAAGCCTCTTCCAGCACTTCCTGTCACATCAGAAAGTTCAAATAGCTCTTAGAGTGTATGTTGCCTGGTTGTTTACCCACACAAGACAGCAATCTTCTTGAAGATGGGGCTCTTTCTGCCTCATTCATCAATGTGTTTCCAGTGCTTGGTACAGATTAGGCCTGGAGTAAATTTTGTGCAGGAATAAATAAGTGGTTTGGGTCACAGACCTTATTTGAGGGGTTTTATGAATTATGTAATCTTTATGCATTTTAGTTTGGTATTGATGTAGCTGTTTTAATTTTTTTTTTTTTCCCCTCACAGCATGTTTTGGAAAGCAACTATTGTACTCAGTAGAGGAGAATCAGTTCAGTATCGCTACTTCAAAGGGTGCTTTTTAGAACCAAAGGTATGTTTTCTTCACCTAGTTTCCAGTTTCTTTAGCAGACTTCTTTCAAAAGCAACTAATTTAAGTTTGGAAACATTAAAAGTAAAACGAGTTTGTATTGATCAAATAAAGAAAATAGAACTCTAGATTAATAACATTTTAGTACAAAAAGCAAGGAAGTAGCCACTTCAGAGACAGCTGATGTCTGTAATGGAATTTTTAAAAGACTAATAGTAAGTATGTTGCAGTATTGTTATCATGATATAGGTTTTAATGATAAATAAATATTCTTGATAGGTAGGTATGTATTTTCGGTAACTTTTGTAAACTAATTAGTAACCAGTTACAAGGTTTTTCTTTTTGTTTTGTTTTTTAATCGTGAAGTGGTATAAGTACATTTAGAGGAGTATATATCCAGCTTTTAGTGAATAATTATTTTTAAAAATTATTTCACAGCAGCTGTCTCTTAGTGGCTGCATTGTTTAACTTCTTTAAAAACTGAAGTAATTTCTCTTAGATTTTTTCAACAATGGTTTTGACAGACCAAGATCTTTTCTGAATGCCTTTGGAGTCTATTGAATCTAAATCTGCTTGCTCAAAATGATTTATTATTTTGGGAGTGTTTTTGTATTTAGAAAAAAAAAGTTGATTCTTTTCCTCTGTTTAAAAGATACTCATTTGCTGGAAGGATTCTTTTCCTTCAGAGTTTTACCTTTGAGCACACTTGGGCTGCATGTGAACAAGGGCTTAGGCAGGAGCCTAGGACACAAAAAATGGATTAGAACTTTTAAGAAAATTTCTTCCCCTTTAGGGTCATTGAATACTTGTAACATATGAAAAATGCAAGCAGCCACTGTTACCTCATTCTCTTAGCCACCATTATAAAAAAAGAAAACTGACAAACCCACTTCTGCTGTCTTTTGCACCTATTACGTTTATTCCGAGAATATATTGTAAATACTCAGTAATTAAACTTAAATTACATTATGGTTAATCATTTTGTTGGCTTATCTTGACAATAGTCTCACTTTATGACTTAAAAAAAGAACATTTCTTAGTATAGGGATTATGCATTATGGCATAATTGTTCAGTACATATTGAACAATTATGCATAGACACATAGATCCACAGCACTCATGACGTTGAAAGCTTATTTGTGGATCCTGGTATGTGAAATTTGTAACATGTGAAATCAACTAAATTTTACTTAAAGGGGCATTTGGACCAGAAAAATCATAATGAATCTTTTGGGCATAGTTTTCTAAAGTAAGACTGTTGTCAACACAGGTTAAAATAAGCCAATCTACAGTATTTCCCCTCTTCATTGAAAATGTAACCAAAAGCAGCAAATCAGTCCAAAATGCCTTTGAAAAAAATTGGCAAGAAGTCTGCTTACAGTAAGAAACAAGTTTTTCCCCTTGTAATACTTGCAAAAGTTTACAGTATGTGTTGGTGAGTGTGTTTCTTTAAGTAGGTGCTCTGTATCGTGTACACATGTACCGTGTGATGCAGGGGCTGCCATGGTAAGTATGTTTTTCATGGAATAGAGTAAATACCTACATAAAATCCCATGCATATGGCTAGAGGGTCTTTCCCCCCACATGCAAACTTAAAGGGACACTTTTTTTGTAAGTTGGTGGCGCTTTTTAAATGAAACTTACTTTTTAGTAAAAGTAATTATGAAACTGTCTCAATTGTGCATTGTCAAATGATAAAACTAATGTGCAAGGAATCTTAAAATCATGCAATGACGTAAATTACTGGAATATATATGTTATAAATATAAAAAATAATAGGAAACCAAAGTAATTATGAAAGCATTAAAAAGCTGAAATGGGTAATAAGATTAATTTTACTGGTCAAAGTTTTAGAAGGTGATCTAAAGCAGTTGTAGAGCCTAAGCTAAAAACCTTGTGATCTTGTCACTTGACCTTTAGACTTTAGCTTCCTCATCTTTTAAATGAAGGGTTTGAACTATAAATTTCTTAGGTCCATTGCTACTATTTTATTGTAAATAATGTAAAAATTTTACCATTCATATTCTCTTATATTTTGCTCCTTCTGGCATATTCCTTTTAGTTTAGAAGTTGAGTCTGGCAGTCCTTTTTCTCTTAATTTTTCATAGCTACGCGTTCTCTTATACTTTGTAGAATTAGAATAAGGTTAATATGTTGAATTTTAAGATAATTTTATTGGTGACAAATCAAAATACTAAGTTATATAAACATAGAAATCAAAGGCAGTAGATATTCCTGGAATGAAAGCATTGGTATGAGCCTGCATAGTCCATTAATTTCACATTCTCACCAAAGTAATTTTTGAGTTAACATGCAATTTAAACATTTCTTTAACCCATCTCCACCCCTTCTTTCTTGTGGCTAGAATTAGGGTAGTTACCTTATACAGAAGTGTTAGCCAATTTTTAATTATATTGTCTTTGAACTGCTTCCTTCATCTCAGTGTGTGTAGCTCTTTATTTTGCAGTAACATTCTGTTTCCAATTTTTATAGGTGTTAACATTCACTTATAATTAGATTCATTGTAAACTTTTATTTTATTCTTAATTTCTCTTGATTTTCATTTAGAATAGCCCAGGGTTATTTTGGCTTCTTTTTACAATGGTTTCTTTTTTTATTATTAAATATATTTTTATTGATTTTTAAAAAATATATATTTTTTATTGATTTAACAGTCACCCAGAGGGAGAGAGAAAATCAATGATGAGAGAGAATCATTGATCGGCTGCCTCCTGTACGCCCCCCACTGGGGATCGAGCCCACAACCTGGGCATGTGCCCTTGACCTGAATTGAACCTGGGACCCTTCAGTCCGCAGGCTGATACTCTATCCACTGAGTCAGACCGATCAGGGCTGTTTTTATTGATTTTTTATTTATTTTTATTTTTTTAGAGAGAGGAAGGGAGAAGGATAGAGAACTAGAAAAACATCAATGATCGGCTGCCTCCTGCACACCCCCTATAGGGGATCGAGCCTGCAGCCCTGGGCATGGGTCAACCCCTGGCATGGGTCAGTGCTCAACCAGAGCTACACTGGCTGGGCTGTTTTGTAGTTTTAAGTGTATATATCTTACACATTTGAATTAAATATATTCCTAAATATTTTTATTTTATTTTTTGATGCTATTGTAAATGGATGGTGTTCTTTTAATTTCAATTTATTTATTGTCAGTGGTTTATTAAATATAATGAAATTCTAAATGCTAAATACCCTCAGCTATTAACTTCATATTTGAACTATCGTATAGAGATATCTATCCATCTACCTTTGCTGTACTCCTTCCTAGGTGACCATTTTCCTTAATGGTCTTATTAAAAATAGTGATGCTTAAGTAACTATGGTCTGGCCTCAGACAGCATAGATAAAAATTCTTCAGAGATCCTTTTACATGCACATTTTCCCCAAAATAGTGGAAGAAAACAATTAGTAAATATTAAAAGTGCACATTTACATTTTTCTTGATAGTTAGAAGCAGTGCTATTACATGAGTATTTGATAATTTGTTTGGTGGTTTGTTAAAACAAAAATTTCAGTCTACATATTGGATAATATTTTAAATTTCTCTCAGTGCTTGATGTAGCTTAGTGATGTCAATAATTGTTTGAGAAGCAATCAGTAAGACTTTTGTGTGTATGTGGAAACATAGTTTTAGGGTGTCTTTTTTGTTTTGTTTTATTGTTTTGTGTGTTTTTTTGTTGTCGTTGTTAGTATGCATGCTTGAAAACATTCTAGCAATCATCTGATTTAATATATACTAAATTGTAAAATAACTCCACCAGTACTGCTAATGGAATACTGTCCTGGACTGATACTGTTCCTTTTTTTCTCCAAAGATACACCTTCCACTTAACTCCAAAATGCTTAAAATTGTAACAGCCTTTTACAGAATGGAGCTGTTCTTTTCTTTTACTTATTATATTTTTATTGATTTCAGAGAGGAAGGGAGAGCTGTTCTTTTTTTTCTAAGATCATGATTGTTTTCCATGGAATAGAGCCTTAAAAAGGATTGCATGTTTTGGAGTAACTATTGAGATTTTTAATATGTCAATGCTCAGGTTTTTTAAAAAAAATTTAAAAGAACTTCAGTAAGCTAAAATTTAAGATGACCTTCTAAAGTTTAATAAATTAGTTATAACAATTTTGGAAATTCATGGTATTTTAAAACTTGGGTGTGTTTTTTTTTTCCAATATTATAATACTTTGTGTGCCAAACAACACAGATTTGTAGTGTGAATGCTAGTAGACACAATTGTAAGTCATCTGTTGAATTGGCCCTTTGGATTACTCAAATACTCCATTCTGTTCAAGCCCAAATTGTTGTATGCTGTAATTAAAACATATGAGGATGGAGTTAATTAAAATTACTACTAAAACATATACCCTATCAAATACTTAATCAACAGGGCTATTCTTATGTGCATGGTAAAGTTCCCCTGACAAATCAATTAAAACAAAAACGTCTTTTTTTCCCTCTACCCACTTTATTTTTATTTTTCTGGATTTCAGAGAGGAAGGGAAAGGGAGAGAGAGATAGAAACATCAATGATGAGAGAGAATCATTGATCAGCTGCATCCTGCATGCCACAAACTGGGTTTTGAGCCTGCAACCTGGGCATGTGCCCTTGACCAGAATCGAACCCAGGACCTTTCAGTCCTCAGGCCAATGCTCTCCACTGAGCCAAACCAGCTAGGGCTCCTCTACCTACTTTTTAATCCTTAATATATACATGGCACCCTTTAAGTTACCTTTGATTAGTAACTTCTATAAGAATGTAAACCCATACCCTCTTTTAGTGAAGAAGATTTTTTTTCCCTTTGGGTAGCGTATGTTGGAAACATGGGAAGAATAGGTTAGTTTTCTCTGGCTGCTTATTATTGCTAAGAAACATGATTCCTATTTTTAATGTATGCAATTTGCATCTCTTGAAGATTAAAAGTTTGATGTTTAAAAAAACTGGAAAACTGTAACAGGAAAAAGTTATAGTAAAAAAAAAATCTAGGAAATGTAGGATTAAATACATCTCCTTTTAGTTTTTAAGGAAGTTAAATTCGTACTTTAAGATGAGCAGTTTTCACATTTACCTTTTAAAAACATCTACCCAGTCTACCAATTCATAAGTAAACTTTATAACAAGAAGGTATTTGTCAAGAGAAAATGAGCATTTTTCGTATTATAAGTGATTTGAATGAGGATCTAGTGCTATTTTAGTTTTCAAATTCCAAAAGTTTGCAAGTTTAAAAAAGATTTTTAAACTTTATTTTTAAAAAATATTTTTATTGTTTATTTTATTTATTTTTTATTATTATTTAAAAATATTTTTATTGATTTCAGAGAGGAAGGGAGAGGGAGAGATAGAAACATCAATGATGAGAGGAGATGATCATTGGTTGGCTGCTTCCTGCACGCCCCCAACTGGGGATTGAACCTGCAACCCTGGCATGTGCCCTTGACCAGAATCAAACCTGGGAGTTTTCAGTCTGCAGGCTGATGCTCTATCCACTGAGCCAAACAGGCTAGGGCAAAAATACATTTTTATTGATTTCGGAGAGGGAGAGCGAAACATCAAAGATGAGAGAGAATCATTGATTGACTGCCTCCTGCACACCACTTACTGGGAATCGAGTTTGCATCCTGGGCATGTGCCCTGACTGGGAATCAAACAGTGACTTCCTGGTTCATAGGTCGATGCTCAACTACTGAGCCATACCAGCCAGGCTCTCTGGTTATTTTAAGTGGCAGAATTATCTCTTGTGTTTAATTACCTAATGTGCCTAATCTGTTACTTATTTGTTATCACTTGCCGACTTTTTAAAAAATAGCAATATTGAAATCCTATAACGTGTTATAGGAGAGTATTTAATGCCATCTAAAGATGTATAATATATAGAGACAAGCTTACATGTTTTAGGCTTTTTAATAGTATGTTTAGATATGCCTAGAAAAGGGCTTGAGGATTCTGTATGAAAATGTTGATAATAATTAACCCTAAGTGGTGTGATAATGGGTGACTTTTTTTTTCCTTTTTGCATCCCTGTATTTTACTACATTTTTTCAGAAGACATGAAGGTTACAGTCAAAATTTGCTTTTAAAATATGTACTTAAGGGTTTCATTTTGACACATAAGTTTAATTAGTCATTTAAAAAGTAATTAAAGGATAATTAGGAAGCATTTAATACTTCAGTCTCTTATATGTCGGAAATCTTTGTTGGTAGGTTCATTCTTGTTTTAAAAATTGTGTAGATGTTATTGACATAAAGTTTTATTTTCTTAGTAAAAGACCTTGATAATAGGGAACAATATTAGGAGTTATCACACTATGAATTTAGAAACTCAAAGGCATAAAAAAGTAAAACTGGATGTTAGTTTCACTTTTATCAAATTTGTTCTTCAAATTTACCCGTGTGTGTCTCCTTTCTTTTAGGGTTTCCTGTGCTCTTTAGAAACATTGGTTACTGTGATAGGAGAAATCTGATGTTCTTCCCGTTATCTACTTACTATTCTTAAATGTATATAGTAAAGAACTGTATTATGTCCTCACATTTCTTGAGTAACTTGTGATAGTTGGGCTTTATCCAAACACCTTAAGAGTTACTTAAGATGAGATGCTTTACCCAGTAACACACCCCATTGACTGGCTGATATACCAAACATAAGCTATATTTATGGTTAACTTTAACTTAGAACAGAATATCAGTTAAAAATTAAAATTTCTTTGAAAAAAATCGAGTATTGTAGGCAGATTTAAGAATGAGTTTTATGTACCAGTTCATCCCATTTTTCTTTGTTTACTCTCTCATCCCCATTTTCTTCCAGCACTCATCATGATTTGTGACCTAGTACATTCCTGATTAAGGGCGTATAATATTGATAATTAACAGGATGAATCTTTTGGTTTCATATGTAGTATTAATTTAGGCCACGAACATCTAATGGAGTCATGGGTAGAATATAAGATATAAGAAATTATTGCAGACATTTAACTTTTAAATTGCAGACTATCGGTGGTCCATGTCAAGTCATAGTTCACAAGTGGGAGACTCATCTACAACCACGATCAATAACCCCTTTAGGTATGGGCATTAACTGCATCTGTTTGAGGCATATGCATAAGTTACTAATATGCTGCACAATGGCTTAGTGGGATTTAATAAATTTTTATTCTAAAGTTTAAGGTCAATTTTCACTTAGCATATCATGAATCTTTCAAAACTAAATAGTTCTTAATTGCCTTTCTCTATAAACTATTAGAAATGCTTAATTGTTTTTATTTTGAAGGGTTAGATTAATTTATTGTAGACTTTTTATTTGGAGTAGTGACAAAGTTTACAAAGTAACATTCTTCTTTGCTGAGCATCCATGGCTTTATTGATTACTTGCTCAGATAATTTAGAGAATTTCTTTTTCTTTTAGAGAAAGAGGAAAGGAGAGAGAGAAGGAAAGAGAGAAATTGATTTATTGTTCCACTTATTTATGCATTCATTGGTTGATTCTTGTACCTGCCCTGACTAGGGATCAAACCCGAAACCTTGGGATATCAAGATGATGCTCTAACCAACTGAGCTACCCAGCCAGGACAAAAACAAAGGTTCTTACATTTTTAACTTTAGTGAGAATAGAGCAAGTTATTCTATTTATTCTGGTTTTTTATTTTTAAATAGTAAATACTTGAATAAATTTGTGTGAATAAATTCAAATTTCTTGGTTGTAGCAGACATATTTTCCTCCTTATTTACTTAAGTACCTTGCTGGCTATGTTAAAATTGATATTCAGATCAATTTATAAAAAACATTATTCTGTTTTCTTATTATGCCTAAAAAGGCATTTCTCTTCATACAAGTATTTTTTTAATTTCCTTTTCCATACTGGATTAAAACTTGAAGTTTATTTCACATACATTAAATTATCGATTCATCTTTAAATTGACTCATTGCTGAGAAATGCATCTTTCAGTGTCTAAGGAAAATTAGAATGTAAAGATAATAATTGGCTTTCTAGTTACCAGCTTAGAAAGTAGTGAGAGATTCTGCTTTACCCTATAGTAGACAGGTTTTGTTTAAACAGCTATCTCATTCCATCCTCTTTATTGAATTTTCTTTTTATATGTTTTAATACATTTTTGATATTGTATTTAGGATTTTTCTGATAGCATATTTCAGAATTATAATAGTTCTATACTGAGGTTGGAAATTATTAGGTATGAGTAGTTTAAAATAATTTGCCTTTTGAAGCATCTTGCAGTTAAATATATTTTATTATTGTGAGAAGTGGGATGATTATGTTTCTGATCTTTTAAAAAGAAATTTATATCTGAAAAATAGACGCTCTAAACTTAAGAGCTCCATGAAATCTGTCAGAGAATCTTCCTTGGGAACTATCACATTAATTTTGACAAATATTTCAGACCTATGTGTAAAGTAAACAGGAAAGGAAAGAGCAGGGAATTAGTATGTTATTCAGAAGGTGGGGCTTAGTAGCTTATTTAGTTTAAATTTCTGTTAGAAGGGCATGTGCTAGAACTTACTCTTTTGATAGTTCCTCACAGCTCTGAGTATACAGGTAAGTTTATGCTGTTTGTAAAGCTTTTAGTTGGCTATTGAGAGTAGTGGAGATTTGAGGAGAATTACATTTTAGATTTGTTCAGAAAATGCATTACATAAGAATAAGCATTTTAATTGTGCCACGACCTTTGGTTTGAAAAATGAACCAGGAAATACTGTTGTCCAGCAATCTGTCAGGCTCACAAATTGTGGGTGAAGTTTGTCCCAGTGCCTCTAGACACCATCTGAGGAGTCCTCTTTCTCTTCCTTGTAACATCTAAATAATCACTGAGTATGTAAGAACTGATTGTTTGATAGCCTTCTTAAAAGGGAATTCTTTATTGAGGGCTACAATAAATATGCTTATTCACTTTGGGCTGCTTTAAAATTTTAGATTTCATATTTTTAAAAATGCTTAAGGTGGGTAATCTCTCAGTTGTCCATATACATTGTGAATTTTAACTAGGTTTTCTATTTTCCTTCAATTCTAGAAAGTGAAATTATTATTGACGATGGACAATTTGGAATCCACAGTAAGTGAGACTGAGCTTTAAAAATTGTTACTGATATGGTTGATGTTACATAACATTCATTAGAAACAGATATAGGGAAATATGACAGAGTATGATATTGGAAATAGAGGCTAAATCCAAGAAACAAATGCCATTCTCTTAAATAATAGTTTCCACTACAGGTGGGGCAAAAGGTTTACAGTTGTGAGTACGCAAAACACAGAGTTTATTCTTAAATTATTACTAGAGGCCCGGTGCACAAAATTCATGCATGGGAGGGGGGTCCCTTGGGGGATGTCCGACTGCCTCTCGCAATCCAGGACCACTGGCGCCTAACTGCTCGTCTGCTTGCCTGCCTGTTTGCCCCTAACCCCTCTCCCTGCCTGCCTGATCGCCCCTAACCACCTCTGCCTGCCTGCCTGATCGCCCATAACTGCTCCCCTACCAGCCTAATCGCCCCTAACTGCTCCCCTGCTGGCCTGATCACCCCTAACCACCTCTGCCTCGCCCTGCACCTGGGACCCAGGATTCCCTCCTCCGGCCGGTCACAGGCACCCGGGACCCGGCCAGCTTAGCCCGGGCGGGCCGCAGCCACAGGGGACCGTGGGCAGGCGGCTTCGCCCGGGCTGCAGCTGCAGGTGCCCGGGACCGCGGAGGGGGTGGCTTATCCCTCTAGCAGACAGCCTGGCTGGTCCCCATTCCTCTCTCACAAGCTCATTTGTGCCTGTGCCTTGCTGGTCCCCATTCCTTTCTCCCCAGTGTCTGAGCTGTGATGGCGTGAGGGCGTGGTGACCATTTGCATATTAGCTCTTCATTCTATAGGATTTATTAACTAGTGTCCCGGTGCACAGATTCGTGCACATTGAAAGGAAATTAATTAGGTAGGGGTAGGGGCAGGAAGTCGGAAGCCGGAAGCCGGAGCTGACATGGCGTGATCTGGCAGCACTGTGGCCACCATAGAGCAAGTCAGGGAGCGGTGTCATTGCGTGGGGCTCTGGAATCAGAGGGGCTGCGCTTCCTGCATGTCACTGTGGGCTCCCTGCTCGCTGCCTACGGCTGGTACATGGTCTTCAGCTAGTACATGGTCTTCGGCTGCATTCTCCAGTTGGCAGTCTTTCAGAAGCTTTCTGCCCGCCTGAGGGCCTCCAGGCAGAGGCAGCTGGACAGGGCAGCAGCTGGTGTGGAACCTGATGATGTGAGACGACAGGAGGCTTTAGCAGCCGTTCGCCTGAAAATGCAGGAAGAATTAAGTGCCCAAGTGGAAAGGCACAAGGAGAAACTGACAGTTTGAGGAAGAGAAAAGGGGAAGGAAGATTGAAATGTGGGGCTGCATGCAAGAGGGGAAATGCTACAGAGGCCATGCCAGGAAGAAGACAGCCCAGGGGCTTCTACTTCATCCAGCCTCCCCACAAACAGCAAGCAAGCGACAGAAAGAAGCATCTACGCGTGGGTGGTTATAACCCTTTGTCTGGGGGAGAAGAGGGAGCCTGCGCCTGGAGACCTGGACATAGAGGCCCATCGTCTGGCAGATGAGGCTAAGAAGCCTTGCCCAGTGTCACTCGCACTTGCTTCTCCAGGGGACCCGGTCAGGGCCGGGCCCAGGGACAATAGCACTGAAAGGCAGTGGAGTAGGCCTCAGTCCCACAGCGGCCACGAACCCGCCTCCCAGCTTCAGGGGTCAGCTCTATGAGGAGAAGGAGCCCGGGTTCCTGCCCATCGGCCCAGGGTTTGCAGCGGGAGCAGCTGCTCATCCCAGTCAGCTGAGCGGCACTCCCACTGGGGTAGCGCACTGACCACCAGAGGGCAGCTCCTGCATTGAGCATCTGCCCCCTGGTGGTCAGGGCACGTTATAGTGACTGGTCAACCAGTCGTTCTGGTCGTTCCGCTGTTAGTCACTGGGCTTTTATTATATAGGATTATTGTATTTTTTATACAAACTATAAACCTACTATTTTTTATACAAACTATAAACCTACTTTTGCTCCACCATGTATAATTTTTTTTTTAAATATATTTTTATTGATTTCAGAGAGTAAGGGAGAATTAGAAACATCAATGATGAGAGAAAACCATTGATTGGCTGCCTCTTCATGGCCCCCCCCCCCATTGGGGATCAAGTGAAACCGGGAATTAAATGCCTTGACTGGGAATCAAACCATGAACTCCTAGTTCATAGATTGATGCTCAACTACTGAGCCCAGTGGCTGGGCCCCTGTATAATTCTTATGCTCTAAGTTTTTTGACAGGTGATTTCAGTTATATGAGTTAGTAATAACATCACTTTTTAACACTACAGACAGTCCTCGGGTTACTTTGGACTCGATGTATGTCGTTTCATGGTTACGTCACCATCTCCCATTTATTTATTAAAAAAAAAGTTCCATTTTGACGCATGTACATAAGTGCTTTATGTTTTTTATTATTTATTTGCCACAAGTAAAGGTCAGGAATTGTTATCTTTCTTTTAAATTTTTTTTACTGTTTCACTTCATTACTGCTGTGTATGTGCTCCATGTAAGTGACGTAGGTGACTATGTAGGTGAGTTCCGACTTACGGGCCGTAGGAACAGATCTCCGACATAACCCCAGCACCTGCTGTATTATGTTTGAAAATGATATTAGCAGTTCTAAACATTTAAGATATGAAATGTTACTCTTAAGCTAATTTGTGCATTATGTATGTTTATATGTGCATTTATGGTAAAATCCAGATTAAGCAGAATATTCTAGTAATTCTGACTTAGTCTTTAACATTTAATTAGCACATTAGAAATCCTTTTACCTCTGAATATGTTGAAAATGTTATTCATTTGTATACTTCTGCTTCAGTAAACACTTTGTGAATTCAAGTTTTCAGGGACTTGAATTCTTACAATGTGTCAGCATTATGCTAAATTGCATTTTTATTTTATTATTTTTCCTTAAATGCAATTGATTGCATTTTCATTTTTAAATACTTTACTGTGTAAAGGAGTGGGCAGAATGTGTGCTTTTGCTGACTGAACCAGAGATAAATTGCTGATAACCAGTTGCTTTCCTATTCAGAACAGGAAGGAACAGGTTTGAATGTTTTGGTTGTGGTTTTAACAGGGGGCATGTGTTTATACACTTTAGAAATGTACATGCTTTGGCAGGTTTGGATAGGGAATTTTGGATTTTATTTGAGGCTATTTGTGTTATATCATCAGTAGTCTAAAAATACTTGAATAGCTTTAGTGTTTTATAGTCTTGTCCTCTTTATTTAGAAAAGATGGTATTTATGTTACATGTTTTGGAGAGCTTTTTTAAATATATATATTTTAATATATTTTTATTGATTTCAGAGAGGAAGGGAGAGGGAGAGAGAGATAGAAACATCAATGATGAGAGAGAATCATTGATCGGCTCCCTCCTGCACCCCCCCCCCCCCCCCCCAATGAGGATGGAGTCCACAACCGGGCATGTACTCTTGATTGCAGTCTAACCTGGGACCTTTCAGTCCACAGGCTGACACTCTATCCACTGAGCCAAACCGGCTAAGGCAAGAGCTTTCTTTATATAGGAACTAGGGGCCCGGTGCACGAAATTCGTGCACTCGGGCGGGGGGGGTATCCCTCCCTCAGCCCAGCCTGCCCCCTCTCACATACTGGGAGCCCTCAGGGGATGTCCTAGTGACGGCTTAGGCCCGCTCCCTGCTCCTCTTGGGGATAGGCCCTAAGCCACAGTCTGGCCTCCCTTTGTGGGAGGTGACCGGGCTGATCAGGGGAAGGCACCAGCCCCATCACCCCGCTGCTGCAGCCACTGCCAGTCACTGCAGCCAGCAAGGTTTTTTCATCAACACAGACTCCAGTCCCTTTACCATGAAAAAATGACAACTTTCTTTAGGCATTTTCAAGATGTGTCTTTCATATAATAATAATTTCTTTATTATTTTTTTATCCTCACCTGAGGATATGTTTCCATTGATTTTTAGAGAATGTGGAAGAGAAAGGGAAAGACAGAGAGAAACATCAAAGTGAGAGGAACACTTTGATTGATTGCCTCCTGCATGAGCTCTGACATGGGCCCTGGCCAGGGAGGAGCCTGCAACCTAGGTACATGCCCTTGGTCAGAATTGAACCCAGACCCTGTCATCTGCAGCCAAGGCATTATCCACTGAGCCAAACCGGTTAGGGCAGGATATGACATTTCTTAGCCCTCCAGCAGCGGCCTTCGTTTTTTTCGCCAGGAGTGTT